>NC_136624.1:12640287-12845287 GCF_933228915.1 Telmatherina bonti
AAAGAAGTTGCAAACATCTTGTTAAAGATGAAAACTAATATTTCATGAACTTACTGATTGGACAAAACTAATGGAGCCACTGAAGAGGACAAAAAATGATAGCAATATTTTGATATTAGTGTGTTTTTTCCCCCAGAGGTGCTCTGTAATTATAGGTTATTGTTGTTGTGATTACATTGTTGATTACTATTTTTCTGGTTGCATCTCTGAAAAACAGCGAAAATAACACAGTATGACAGGCAGAAAATAAGATTTTAGCAGCAACAAGGTGATTCCTAAAGTGTTATTAGCTGGAAATTTCCCAGCATGGTGTGCGGTGTGTCTTTAAAACACCCGGGGAAACAGGACAAGTGATGGATAAAATAAAAACTGTCAGGTCTAACAGACTATCTACAGCAGATGAACAGTATCTGAAAGGAATGACCTGGGGAATGAAAAAGAAGTCCAGGACAGACTTGATACATGACCTGAGATGTGTCTTGACTTTTAGCCGATCATCTGCTTTTGGCTGAAGCTTCACCAGACAGGATCTCCATGTGGCTGAGATACGTCACATGACACAAGAACAGCACTGAAATCGGTGGTAACAGGTCTGATGGTGGGATGCACCCTCCCCAGAGCTCTGACCTCAACACTGGTTTAGTAATTTGGGATCATCTAGACAGTAAACAGGACAAAAGGCAGAAACATTCAAAGAAGAACTTTTCCAGCAGCTAAAACCAAGCACACAATAAATGACACCTCCAAATAAAAAAATGAATAAATTAAAGTAAAATAAAAATATACCTACTAAATATGGTAAAAATGAATCACAACAGTTGTAATAAAGTGCACACATTGAGATACAAGTTCAGTTCAGACCTGTGGTGTATAGCCTTATGGCTGATGGGACAAATAACCTTTTAAACTGTTCAGTTCTACAGCGCGGTGAGAGGAGCCTGTTGCTACGGTAGCTGTTCTGCCACCGCAGCATGCAGTGGATGTTTCAAGTTCCTCGGGAAGGCCTGCATTAGAGTCATCATCTTCCTCTCCAGCATAGCTCCCACGGAGTCCATCTTCCTCCCCCATAACAGACGCACATTTATTATTCAACTTTTCCAGTTGGCTGCTGTGTCTTGTGGTCATACCGCTACCTCAGCACATAACCCCAAAGAAGACAGCACTCGCCACAGCAGACTGACAGTTCAACATGTCACTGCTCATGTCAAAAGCCATAAGTTTCCTTTGGAAAAACTAACCTACTCTGTCCCTTCTTATACAGTCCACTTTGCTATCCAGAAGCACAGCCAGATATTTATACAGACCACTTCAATATTTTCCCCACTGATGATAACAGACTGGTGAGAGGGCTTCCTGCCAAAGTCAATAATCATCTCCTTGGTCCTTGATGTGTTTCAGATAAGACCACTGGTCCAGCTCCAGGTGGTGAAATGGCTATAAGCTCCCATCACTCACCCTCATCTCCTCCCTTCACACCTGCTACAACAGCCGTGCCATCAGGGTACTTCTGAACATCCGTGCGTTTACATGGAGATTTAATTACTGTTTAATTCCAAATAAAAGTTAATTTAAAATTAAAAGTTAAACTGATGAAAAAAGACCATGTAAACACTGAACTCCTAATGCTCATTTTTTATTCGGAATTAAACTTAATTCCGATGTAAGTGGCTGGATTATTTGCATTTTCATTCCGATCTATTTAATTCCTCATGTAAACCTTCATTCCACTCTAAGTTAATTCCGGTTGTTCTGCGCATGCTTGTTACCTTGTCCTGTCCCGATGACGCGCGTTGTTTTGCCTCCTGTGTCCGGAGGTCTGTCTTTCTTCTTCTTCTCATTTGCTACAAAAAGTGAAGTAGTATGCTTGTGGTGAGCTTTTATAATAAACATATTGGCAAAACAACATGTAACTGTACCCCATGACTGGTTGCGGATCTGTATGCAAATCCAGCAGTGTAGAGTGTGAAGAAAAAGGGAGCGAGGACAGTACCCTGCGGTGCCCCAGTGTTGCTCACTAAAGTTTGTGAAATACAGTTTCCCACATATTGCGACCTCTGAGTGAGATAGTTATGGATCCAAGTAAAAAACGAGGATCCACCGCCAACCTCTCCAGCTTCCTCCTCAATAACTGAGACTGGATGGTATTAAAGGTGCTTGTAAAGTTGAAGAACATCAGCCTCACGTACCCAACTGAAGGAGAGAGACCGGTGGAGCATATAGAGCATGGCATCATCTGCACCTCCTCCTGATAGGCAAATTGTCGAAGCTCTCGCGTCCGTTCTACTTGGGGTTTACAGAGCCATTCCAAAAGGCTATGTTGAAGGTTGGTTGGAACGGGTTTCGATGTCAGCAACTAATCATGCTTTAAGCACGATTATTAATACTGAATAAAACTATGAATCAATAAAATTAATTATGTTGTGTTATGGATGGTTTCATCATCTTGGATGTTCTATTTTATTCCCAGTTGTGCTGATTTTATTCTTATTGTGCAGCAGTGCCAAATGTTATGGAACTCTGCAGGATGAAACTAAAAACTTATGATTGAATATATGGTAATCTGTAAAGTCAGTCTGGCAAAGAAATCAGTTCAAAAAGTAAAGCTTTGAAAAGTCTGTTAAGAAACTTGGAAAATTATTCAATTCTTAAAAAAAATTACAGAAAGCTTGTTTTAAAAGGTCAGATTGTGTTGAAGACTAGAACAGCTCAGACCAAACAGTCCCTGTCAAGCTCCTTAACCCTTTATTGGGCACACGATGAAATACCTTGAATTTAGAAATTTTAACCTAAAATTTACCCTCTGGTTTGTACAAAGACTGCCATTCTGTTGTTACATTAACAAAAAAAAAAAAAATGGTTTCATGCTGAATATGAAAGAAAACGAAGTGATCAAAAATAGTGACTAGCCCCATTAAGGTTTAAAGACGCATTACGTAACTTTCTGATGACAAAAATCTACGTTCCAAACTTGTTCAACGACACAGTAACATGTCCAGCAGCGTCCCGAGGCTGAGAAACTGTACGATACAACTATTTGATCCGGAACACTGCGTGACGTCGTAGCAGAGTTTCTCTTCATGCGCGAAAACACACTGGCTGTTTTGAACAGGCACCATTGTTAATTGAGCTAAGAAACACTAGAACATTAAAAGAGAGAACGGGACAAAACAGTCATTGTAAGATTGTCTCTTATTGCCTGGAGAAAACTAAGGTAGTATGCTCGATGGTTAGCCGTTGATAGGGGGAGCGAGACGGGGAAAATGGCTAAAATTCTGCTGTATGTTCTTTAAACTGCTGAAATTCAGTTTTTTCTATTTCTATTTAGGATTGAGCAGATCAATTTCCTGTTATATTGGAAATAGATAAATGGATAAAACTTACAGCACGTGTTTCTTCACCTCCTGAAAGATGGCGGAAGCATTGAAGTCACCTATGTGTTTGTCCACAGCGCCTCTTCCTGCCGCGTGTGCCTGCATTTACAGCCTGTATAGTCCCGGTGCGAGATGAAGCTCCCAGTCTGGCGGAGTTGGTGCCATGCTCCATTAATTCAGCTCTACAGGACAAGAAAAACTTCCCTGCTTCTGCCTCCCTGACAGGCTGAGGGCTCATTCAACTGAACATAACAAACACCGTCTCTGTCCAAAACACAGTTATCTGTGTGTGTGAAACTCATTCAGAATCTGCTTCTTGATGTATTAAATGGACTGCATGTTCCACTGACAGCAATATTTTCCCGTGGCGCTGGTGATGCAGAGCTGCTTTCTTTACTAAACTTTGTGTTTGTTTTGGTAAGATTAAGCTGCCTCTGTTGACGCCGCTTCAGGTTTGCAGTAAATCTGTTCATTCATCCCGCTGTTTGTCAGCCTGTTGCCGTCCAGCTGAGAAACTTTCAGAGAGCTGTCCCACAGCAGCTGAGACATGATGCTTGGGTCTTCAGATGCGGTCTCAGCTGCCCCTGTTGTTAAAAACAACACTGCACCACTTTCTTTCTGATTAGCTCCTGAACTCCGGGAGTCCTGCATTTTATCATCCACAAGACAAATCATCTGCCTGGATTTAATTTTAATTAGATGCCCCTCATTCTGCTGTCGGGAGTGGATGTTACACTTAATGGACAATCAAAGAGTTGCTAGGCAACGGTATTTGCAGCGTTTGGAAGTGATTGGCTGTGAGTGGACTGGATTCCGGCCGATTTCATTAACAGAATGTTTGTCCTCTTCATCCCATCTTAAATGAGACTTTTTTTTTTCTTCCTGTCTGTCATGGAAACTTTTTCAGCTGAATGTCAGAATATTTCTGTGTTGGTGACCTCACACTAAAACTCAGCGTCTGACCCTGCTTTGAACTGTAATCAGGTAATAAAAATGCTTCTTGTTCTGACTTGAAACAATTTGGCCTTATAAAGATAAAGCAGTAAAAGAACTTTCAGCTGATATGCATATCTACTTCTATCGGCATTGATGAAAACATCCTGGTGCTTGTATGCATTTCTTTTCAGGTGGCTGCATTAGGGCTGCAATGTCAGATACTGAATACACTCTGTCCAGCTGAGCAGGATTATGTTTGCCATCAGACCAAATGCCTATACACACCGGGACAGATGCAGATAAACAACATGAAATTGCAAATAATTTAGAGGTGAATTAAATTTGGAGGTGAATTCTGTATCACACCAAGTGTGATGAGTGATTGTGAACAAATGATGAAAATTCTAAAACAAATTCTAAAGGTGGATTCAACATCAAGTAATGACAACAGCGTGTTGATGCTGCAAAAGAAAAGACAAAAAGAGGCACTGGGTTTATCCTGTTCTAGAAAAGAGGAGAGAACTTGGGGAGGTTCAAAGTTAAATCCAGAAGTTGAATCGGAACCACGGCCGCTTTAGGACGGGCTTTAGTAGCCTGGCACGCCAGACTGGAGTGCTCTATTCAAAACAGAGTGACTCAGTCTGGACACCCTCCCCTTCATGGAGATTCACATCGGTCTGAAACAAACCAGCCACTCTGATTGGTTGATCTGAGGAGACTCTTGCCTCTTGCATTGTGTCACCACGTATTCTTCAAAACATTCAAGATGGCGCACGGACGTAGCGGGAGTTCGATTATTCTACAAATAAATTAGGTTCAAAAAGCAACACTGAGCTACCAATGATGCCATGTAGTCTCAGGTTTTTACAGCAAAAATGACACAGGTCATTTATGTTTAGTAATCTGATAAATCAGTATTGTTAATGTTATTTACAAAATACACATTTTCCTTTGTTTTTTAAAGAAGGCACACATTGGTTTATTGTGTTTCAAGACATGACTAATAATAGTTATTATTTTTCACTGGTTCATGTTTTTTTTTCATAAAGAAAAAACGTTGGGGTGATTCTGTATGCGTGGTGTGTGTGGAACAGGAAGCGTAGAAGAAGAGAGAGCACGAGGGTAGGGTTTTTTGACGTCAGGAGGGAGAAGAACAGGTGCATGGGACGTCACAGAGATTGACCACATACAGGTTACAATCTGCAGAAGTGTTCTTCACTTTCGGTTGACTGCTGAGGACTGGATTAGCGACCCGCAGCGCAGAGAGTGAGCGGCAGTATATCGCCGGGACAGACTAGCATTGACGACGCGAGGCTAAAGCGGAAGCTAGCGCCAGACCGTCCGACATCTGCTAGGAGAGCCGCACCGAGAGAAAACGCGTCGCTGCCAGCGGACCGCCACTCACCTACATCGAGGATCTCAGGCAGGAGGATATCTGCTTCACGCTGTTGCTTTCAGCAAGGATGGGAAAAAGCCGGCGACTGGTATGGTCGTTGCATTGAGAGGTTTTTTTCTCTCCATTTATCTGAGCTCCACCGCGCGCCAACGTTCCGAATACAAGCTGATATTGACACAGAGTGCACTCTAAAAAATGCTGGTTTGGGAAAAAAAAAAAAGGGTTGAATTACTTTGCATCCTAGGTTCTTGTATTGACATTTATTGAATACACAAGTAATCTGAAATTCAGTCTGTGGTTTTCATTGTTTTTTTTATTCTGGTAAAAGCCTACACTGTAAAAAAAACAAAAGAAATATATTTCTAAGCTAACTAGTTATGAACAGTGCTAACTCATACTGTTGCTCCTTATAGCTCCTGAGGAGTCATTTTTGGTTGTGTATTTGTGAGTAAGAATAATAATAGACCGCAGACATAGTTTTAATACATTGAGATGTCTCTTCTGCCATTGTGTTAATTTGCTTTCCAGGAAAGAACGGGTGTATTCAGAGAGAACACTCCTTTACCATACGAGCCGGGTGGAAAAAAGGTTACATATGTCTTCTGTAACACGCCATGTTTATTTTCTTCTGTTGCGTTCGCTCTACTGGACATTTCCGAACATCGTAGGCTGCCACTTTACTGACGTCACGTTCGCCATTTTTCTGATTGGTTTACTCCACACTTGTTTGTCTCGCAATAGAAATCCATTGATTCGTGTGAGTCTCCAGACTCTACGCTGGTAGAGCGAGAGAGTCTGGCTTTGGCGAGGGCTTTAGGACGTCGGTGGGACAGATTGAGGATCTGCTTTATCAGGTAGCTGTTTGCTTTAACAAGCAGAATAGAAAGAATAAAGATTCTCGACCATGATGATACAAAGTTTGAATGAAATACAAAAACAACCTGATAAAGCTTCTAGATGTACAAATGCTCTCTTTTTCTTTTTCTTTTTCTTATATCAACTACAACATGGAAATACTGAAATCCTGAAATCCTCCAAAAAATTAAAGAAAATTTCTGACGGAGCTCTGGCTCAAATGAGCTCGTCAGGCACCATCTTTACCATCCATCCATCCATCTTCTGCCGCTTATCCGGAGTCGGGTCGCGGGGGCAGCAGCCTAAGCAGGGAAGCCCAGACTTCCCTCTCCCCAGCCACATTTGCCAACTCTGCGGGGGGGATCCCGAGGCATTCCCAGGCCAGCCGAGAGATATAATCCCTCCAGCGTGTCCTGGGTCTCCCCCAGGGTCTCCTCCCAGAGGGACGTGCCTGGAGCACCTCACCAGGGAGGCGTCCAGGAGGCATCCTGACCAGATGCCCGAGCCACCTCAACTGGTTCCTCTCGATGCGGAGGAGCAGCGGCTCTACTCTGAGCCCCTCCCAGATGACCGAGCTCCTCACCCTATCTCTAAGGGTGAGCCCGGCCACCCTGCGGAGGAAACCCATTTCAGCCGCCTGTATACGAGATCTCGTTCTTTCGGTCACGACCCACAGCTCATGACCATAGGTGAGGGTAGGAACGTAGCTCGACTGGTAAATCGAGAGCTTCACCTTCTGGCTCAGCTCCTTCTTCACCACGACAGACCGGCGCAGAGCCCACATTACTGCAGACGCCGCACCGATCCGTCTGTCGATCTCGCGCTCCATCCTTCCCTCACTCGTGAACAAGACCCTGAGATATTTAAACTCCTCCACTTGAGGCAGGACCTCACTCCCGACCCGGAGAGGGCAATCCACCCTATTCCGGCTGAGGACCATGGTCTCAGATTTGGAGGTGCTGATTCTCATCCCAGCCGCTTCACACTCGGCCGCGAATCGCTCAAGCGAGAGCTGGAGATCACGACCAGATGAAGCCAACAGGACCACGTCATCCGCAAAAAGCAGGGACCCAATCCTGAGGCCACCAAGTCGGATCCCCTCAACACCTCGGCTGCGCCTAGAAATTCTGTCCATATAAGTTATGAACAGAATCGGTGATAAAGGGCAGCCTTGGCGGAGTCCAACCCTCACCGGAAACGAATCCGACTTACTACCGGCAATGCGGACCAAGCTCTGACACCTGTCGTACAGGGACCTGACATCACGTACAAGTGGGTCCGGTACCCCATACTCCGGGAGTACCCCCCACAGGAGCCCCCGGGGGACACGGTCGAATGCCTTCTCCAGGTCCACAAAGCACATGTAGACTGGTTGGGCAAACTCCCATGCCCCCTCCAGGACCCCAGAGAGGGTATAGAGCTGGTCCACTGTTCCGCAACCAGGACGAAAACCACACTGCTCCTCCTCAATCCGGGATTCAACTATCCGGCGGACCCTCCTCTCCAGGACCCCTGAATAGACCTTACCAGGGAGGCTGAGGAGTGTGATTCCCCTGTAATTGGAACACACCCTCCGGGGACCACCACCCCAGTCTGCCAATCCAGCGGTACTGCCCCTGATGTCCACGCAATGCTGCAGAGGCGTGTCAGCCAGGACAGCCCCACAGCATCCAGAGCCTTAAGGAACTCCGGGCGGATCTCATCCACCCCCGGGGCCTTGCCGCCAAGGAGCTTTTTGACCACCTCAGCGACTTCAGCCCCAGAGATAGGAGAGTCCACCCCTGAGTCCGCCAGCTCTGCTTCCTCATCGGAAGACGTGTTGGTAGGATTGAGGAGGTCTTCGAAGTATTCCTTCCACCGACCCACTACGTCCCGAGTTGAGGTCAGCAGCTCCCCATCTCCACTGTACACAGTATTGATGGAGCACTGCTTCCCCCTCCTGAGCCGCCGGATGGTGGTCCAGAATCTCCTCGAAGCCGTCCGGAAGTCTTTCTCCATGGCCTCGCCGAACTCCTCCCATGCCCGAGTTTTTGCCTCAGCAACAGCCGAAGCCGCATGCCGCTTAGCCCGCCGGTACCCATCAGCTGCCTCCAGAGTCCCACAGGCCAAGAAGACCCGATAGGACTCCTTCTTCAGCTTGATGGCATCCCTCACTGTTGGTGTCCACCAACGAGTCCTGGGATTACCGCCGCGACAGGCACCAACGACCTTACAGCCACAGCTCCGGCCGGCCGCCTCAGCAATAGAGGCACGGAACACAGCCCATTCGGACTCAATGTCCCCCGCCTCACTCGGGACATGGTTGAAGCTCTGCTGAAGGTGGGAGTTGAAGCTCGCTCTGACGGGGGACTCAGCCAGGCGTTCCCAGCAGACCCTCACAACACGTTTGGGCCTGCCAGATCTGACCGGCCTCCTCCCCCACCATCTGAGCCAACTCACCACCAGGTGGTGATCAGTTGACAGCTCCGCCCCCCTCTTCACCCGAGTGTCCAAGGCATGTGGCCGCAGGTCCGACGATACGACTACAAAATCGATCATCGAACTGCGGCCCAGGGAATCCTGATGCCAGGTGTACATATGGACACTCTTATGTTGGAACATGGTGTTCGTTATGGACAATCCATGACGAGCACAGAAGTCCAATAACAAAACACCATTTGGGTTCAGAGGAGGGGGACCATGCCTCCCAATCACTCCCCTCCAGGTCTCACTCATTGCCCACGTGAGCATTGAAGTCCCCCAGCAGAACAATGGAGTCCCCAGAAGGAGCACCATCCAGCACTCCCTCCAAGGACTCCAGAAAGGGTGGGTACTCTGAACTGCTGTTCGGTGCACAAGCACAGACAACAGTCAGGACCCGTCCCCCCACCCGGAGGCAGAGGGAAACTACCATCTTTACATCAAACACATTTTAAGATTCACATATTAGTTATCACCTGCAAATAATATTAAAATCTACTTAATGTGACAGAAAAACTTATAGTTGATGGTGGAAATAACTGTGGCTAACATGCATGGTATCCATAGTAACCACTGAAACAAAGCTGAAAATTGAAATTGGGAATTGGGAAAGGGATGAAAACCACTTAAGCAGTAAATTTAAGTGGTTTTTTTGTGTCTGTGTGAGTTAAAGTGTTACTAAAAATTTACTGTTGGACAGATTTTTGGTTTTTAATCCATTCTCTGAGCAAATGTGAATCCTGTTGATTTCTGTAAAATGAGTGAACCTGAACATTGTCACCATTTTAGGGAAGCAGAAAAGATGGAGAGGCCTTCGGTAAACTGATAAAACACCCTGACAGCGCAGTGAAGAAGGATTAAAATGATGACAAGTCATGATTGTGACAGCGGTGTTGTTGGAAACGTCCACCAGCTTCCGGCATGGCGCAGAAGCAGGAACAACAGGAAGACCAGATGGAGGGAGACAGAACACAAGCAGAACATCAGATGTGACAGATGACAGAGTCCAGGTGCGTGACAGAGTGAGTCTGTTACTAAAGCAGGAACATAGTTTTGAACAAAGAACTAGAAGACTTTGCTCATCAGCAGACGGTGAAGTTTTTAGTAGTTTTAGAACATTTTGGATTTAACAGGCATACAAAAAACATCTCCCTGTTCAGAATAGCTGTGGATTAATCAGCAATAATCACATTTCCTAATATAAGCACTCAGCTTGCAATCTGAGGAAAGCTAGTTGTTAAACCTGAAATTGTACCCAGAACAACTGCATACTTTAAGATATAGTTGCTTTGGTGAAACAAAAACTCTTCTGTGCTCTGTCTGTGAAACACAGCTTATTTTATCAAATGTTCCATATTTGTGGAAATACTCAAGCTTCCTGCTTAAAGGGCCAACGAGTTTGTGAAATTCTTTCATCGCGCTCGGGTCACAATCATTCTTCTTCATTTTCTTGCTCTCTTGGTGGTGGGCTAGCAACCACCAGCCGGTCGGGGTGTGGAGCAGAATGTCAGATATCACAACTGAGTGATTGATTGTGGGGCTTATCCTGCGGCCATCTTCTATATGTCAGACTGGAAACTTCCAGAGCCTTCAGGAACAAGCAGGAGAACGTGGGCTGCACAGTGGTGTAGTGATTAGTCCTGTGGCCTCGCAGCAGGAAGGTTGCTGGTTCAAGCCTTGGCTTCAAACAGTGGTCTTTCAGTGTGACATCTGTATGGGTACTCTGCCTTGCTCCCACTGTCCAAAGACATACATGTTAGCTTGATTGGTTATTCTAAATCAGGGGTGTTAAACTCTAGTCCTTGAGTGCTGGTATCAGGCAAACTTCTGTTGTTTTATTGCTTGTTCAGGTGTGTTGAAGCATGGAGACAACAAAAAGCTGCAGGATACTGGCCCTCAAGGACTGCAGTTTCACACCTTTGCTCTAAATTGTCTGAGGAGTGAATGTGATCATGTCTATCTGTGTTGGCCCTGCAATGGACTGGTGACCTGTCCAGGGTGTCTCTTTTTTTTTTTTTTCCCCTTACCGTGTCCTGTCCAGTATTATAGCATCCCTACCGCCCTACAAGTGTACCTGCCTACTAACTGCTGGGAAAGGCTGCAGCTTCTCAGTGACCCTGAACTGGACAAATCCTTTTGGAAAATGAACTAATGTGGTTTTTGACATGCCATGGCAATACCCGCCCCGACAGCACAGAAGGCTGGGGCAAGTGACTTCTTCTGGGCTTTTCTAAGTTGTGCAACATCTGTTGTGACACAAAAATATTTTGTTTTTTAACATGATCTTGTGGCGGAAACAATCCTAAGAGTTGTGCCATTATTTCCAACCAATTCGGCCAGAAAGTTCAAAGTCCTATGCAGAAGTAAAACATCTTTTGTGCCACATCTGGAGCACAGGTCGAAATTTTATGTTTTAAACTATTTTTTGTTGCATAATACAGTTCTAATGGAGGAAATTGGGTCAAAGTATATCTGGATTATTAATGTGAGTTAGACTTTTTTGACATCTTTTAGACCACGATTCTGCCTGAAGCTGTCACACCAAAGCGGAACTCCAATTTCTCCCTTGATTTCTTTCAACGTTGTTTTCATCAGAAGAAAATGCACATGAAGTAAGAAGAGGTGTGTCTCCACCATGATTCATGGGAAAGAGACAGACTGAAGTTGGCTTCCTCAGTATTCTTCATATCTAACAAAAGCGTGGTGACATGTTTGTGCTGCTTCGCTTTTACAGACATGAATGGAATTTCTAAATAAAAAAATGTCAACCAGACACATCTGTGTTGGAACTGAAAAATGTCATGTTTTGTTTTAACAAAGTGGTATCTTAAAATTAAAAAAAATATTCCAAAGTATTTATATTTATATCTCTAGTCATCTGAGAGCAGTTAGAAATAAAGACTTTATAAATAACACCATTTATGTGGTAAATCGGATTTGTTTGTAACAACTTCAGAACTAGAGAGCCAAGGCTTTGTTTTCTACTGACATATGGAGACCATGAGTTTATTCTGCTTCATCTGTTTTAGATGAAAACTTATTATTATGATTATTTTCCAAATTCCGTACCATGTTATCATCGGATGTAGACAGGGTTGTCAGTTCCGCTGGATTGTTGCAGATATCCACATCCTTTCTGTGAGAGCATACCTCCCAACTGAAACCCAAGCTCTAACATTTTGCTTTTCAGAAAAAGAAAGTCAGTTGCACATTTCTCTGGCACATTCAGTGCAGAAAAATTACACTTAGAAGCCAGAAAATTATGATGAGCTTCTCAAAAAATCGGACAAATATAGACATACTTCCATGAATGAAGAATTTCAGCCACTAGATGAGGAACGTGTTTTCTGTCTCTCCGGCAGCTGACTGAAAAAAACCCTGAAGAGTGTCAGCAGAGCGCACACACACAGATTTGAAGTGTGACAGTGTTCATCTGGATGTGTTCGGGTCAGTCGACCAGCAGTCACACTCTGGTACGATGAAGGCCGAACAGAACAGCGTGCAGAGTCCTGCTGAGACTGCAGCCTCAAAGGTCTTATTCATCTCTGTCACACGCTGCTTGGCTGTTCAGTCATCCACACGGCTGCCTCTGCACCGGTCAGTCCGAGTCATTTGGCTCGGTGATTGTTCAGAATGAAAAGAAGAACCCTGACCATCAACACAAGGGAGGAGAACATGGAATGAATCACAGTGTCGGGGGTCTGAGAACAAACGGCCGTACAATCTGGAAGCGGCATCTGCAGCAGCAGAAGAAGAATCTGTGTTACGGGAAGCTGTAGCTGCCGTGTTACTGTATGTATCCCTCCGGACATGATGAACATCAAGCCCCAGAGGAACCTCACCTCTGCTGGAGCGCAGCGTCGACTGAGACTTCCCTCGAGGTGAGGCTGGGAATCACTGACGCAAATAATACAAACAGATGCCACAACAGTGAACACACATATGGGGTGTGTTTGCAGCTGTGTGTGGCATTATGAGCTTCACGGAAAGTAGATTTGAAGGGCTCAAACTAACATCAACTGAACTGAACCAGGATGAGACGGACATTTTATTCATGTTAGAGGAAATGCAAACTGTTTATTTATTTTGTTTTTTTCTAATTGAGGCCTGATTGGTAAAGAAAATACTTAAATTTAATAATATCGTTAAAGGGGTGCTATTATGGTATTTGGAGTTTTTTTTAGCTTTCTACAGTGTTATAGTGTTGAATCCTCATCAGACATGTGAACGGCACCATTTTTTATCCCCTAAACACGTTTGAGTTTGAGTTAGTTTCAGCACGCTCTCCGTTCGGTTTCCATGGCGACGAAAAACGTGTCGTTTTAGAGAGTTTTTTTCTACTTGGAAATCCTTGTGACGTCCCGGGGGAGAAGGTTCGGTGATTGGTTACCTTCTACTGGTTAACAAGGGCATGTACAAATACATCAGGCGGGTGGAAAACGTCGGATAAAGTTATTTCCAACGATGGCTGGTGAGTTTACCAAAGAGAGACATCCTGCTGCATTCGTTGCTGTGGGTTGCTGTTTTCCACTTCGTTTTCAGGGTCTGATTCAGGTTCCAACATGTAGGGCTGTATGCTATGTGTTGACATTGTATTTTGTTTTTTTTTATTGAGTTCATATTAGCCTAATCCTTCTGTTTATGAGATGTTACAATGACGGCGAAAGCAGTTGCGGTGCGCGCTCCCAATGTAGTGCAGTGGCGGGAGGCGGGGCTTAATGCGGAAGAGTCTCAATCCACTCGTTTTGCCCACAGGCTGATCTGTCAGCCTACGGAGAGGGTCAGTCTGAAGTAAATAAAGCGATTTGTGACAATAACTCCATCAATCCCAGCCCTTCTGGTCTCAGAAATAATAAATATAAAGTATATAATATAAAATATATATAAGTAAATAATAATAATAAAGTAGTGTCAACTTAAAAAATATTAGATAAGGTTTAGAAATATTCGCAAACAAATAAATTTTGTCCTCTGTCTTTGAATATATTTCATTGTTTTCACTTTCAGTTGTCATACCAAACCATGGCCAACCCCGCTGTTCAGCACAAGCCACGAAAAAATGCAAAATAAACGGTAATAAAACCACAGATAAATAAAACAAATAAGCTGAAACATACCCAATGTGCAAAATACTGTCCAAAAAATGCAGTAAAATTTACAGGGGAGAAATTGGAAGTTAATTTAGCTGATGAAAAAAGAAGAAAAACTAAAAGAAAGCAAAAAGGAGGCAGTGGCATGGTTGAAGAGGAAAAGAAAAATCTAAATCAGATCATGAGCTTCTATCTAAAGGACACATCTGGAGCGTTACAAAAGAAACAGCCACATGTTGGACTGGGACAATGCTAAAATAATCAGAGCAGAGACAAACAAGGAGAGCTCAGACAGAAGTCTAAGGACACCTTTAACAGGAATGAAGGCACTTTCATGCTGTCACACATGTGGAAGTCTCCTCCAGAGATCATTGGGTGTTGGGGGGGGGGGGCATTGCTAGTCCTTCAGGTTGTCCCAGGAATAACAGCTAATCACCGACAAGTCACAGCACTCAGAAGATGCTTCAGTTCTGGGATAAACTGGTTTTATTTTATGTTCTTTGAGTTCAGATAATTCAGAGATGCTTTTCCCACCTTTATGCTGATGTGATTCAGCTGTTCTGCCCACTCAAACCCTCTGAGGTCCACAATTTGCCCTTTTTCATTAATAGCAGCAGCAGTAGTTGAACAATTGTTACATTCAGCTAAACTCAGATAAAGCTTTAAGCATTTGTGGAGGCAGGTCCATCTTTGAGATAATACTGGGGGATTTAGGATCTTTGTTTCTGGAACATCACTTGCTTCTATGATTTCAGGGTCTATGGTGTTAACACATGAAGTGCAGATGATAATACAAGCTTTTGTCTCTTCATAATGAAACAACTCTATCAGTTCATTCACTTTCTCAATAAGACAGAACAGACCCATAATCAGATGATCCAGAACTCTGGACAAACAGATGAGCTCATATAACTCCTGGTTCTGGATGCATTCCCTGCAGACTTTATGATTCAAGTCCAAGTTTGTTTTCTCAGAATGGTGGGAAAGCCCTCTGGGATGATAGGTTGGAATTTAGGTTTATGCAATTCTGGATCTTATTGGGTTTGCGGTTTTGTGAATTTGTGATGTTTGTTTATGAAGTGCTTTGTATAAATACAGAGCACATGGCTGGGGGCGTTGAGGAAAGCACTGTGTTCCATGGTCACTGGGGTTTTGACTGGGGTCTTCTTCTGCCATCTTCGTGGTGGGTGTCTGGTTGTCCCAGCAGTGGACAGCATGGGTTTTGTACTTCGTGGGGGCTGCTTTTTGCTCAGCTCTTAAGATCCTCTTTGTATCTGATAGTTGAACATGGCATGTTTGTAATACATACATGCTACAGCTCATTCCTTACATACTGCACTCAAACAGACCTGAGAAATGACACAAAACCAGACAGAGAAAAATTTGTTGAAATCTGCTAACATGAAGTGACTTTGGTGATTTGGATTTTTTTTCTTTTAGTCTTCTCTGAGTTTTTTAGGAGGTGTCAAACTACAGGAAAGAAGTGACCCCAAAACTGCGTGACAGAGTTTTGACTCTCAAGGGAGAAAAATAAATGTGTGTGTTTCAACAAGTGTTCAGTTTGAGAAAGATCAGGGTAAACAGATTATAGATGGTAGAAGGTGGAATCAGGACTGATTCAGATGTCTGCTCTGTAATAAGGTCAAACTAGATGTATATCAAACAACATAAACCATGTTTGGAGTTCACAAAACACTTTCTAAAGGACAAAAACATAATCAGACAGACTACTAACAGTCATCATACAGGAGGCATAAAACAAGGATGTATGGATGAATAGGTAGGTAGGTAGGTAGGTAGATAGATAGATGAAGGAAGGAAGAAAAACCATAATCACAAACACATACATGGCATTAGGAAATGAATAAGCCTAATAAATACACTAATACTGCCAGCTCATTTGAAATGGGATGCAGCCCATTGTGTGCAGATGGGCCAAAACAGAATTGGAACACACCATGCATGTAGTGGCGTCCCTATCAACCACACAACAGTGTCCATAGTAATCCTGTTAGCAACAAACTCGTGAGACCGAAGAATTTCTGTGGATAAAAAATAAATAATATAAATGAAAAACTTTTTATTCTTGTTTTGATCATAGTCACGGTTTAAATGTTATATTTTTTCCTGAAAATCCACCATAATAGTGAAGATTTGAGGTCTTCTGTGGACAGCAGTCTTCCGGTATCAATGCTGCAGATCAGCAATATGGTCCATTTTTCATTTGGGTGACAGCTCTACCCTTCTTTAAGGTTGAATACAATAAAAACAAAACTGCAATAAGCGGAACATCACTATGGTAACTGAAACCCAACAGATGAACACAACATGATGTTAACACAAATAAAAGAAATCTGAATATGCATAAGAAACACAGTAAACAAACAATAAATAAATAAATAACCTAGCAATGCTCACAAAACGATGATCAATAAGATTTGGATCCGGCCAGGATGAGGGAGATGGAGCCTTAACTTGCAGTTAGTGATGGATCTTTATTGGGTGTACTGACACAGTAGGTGAGATAAGGGTGAATTATGTGGTTATAGTTGATAGAAAACATGATTTACTTTTGATTCCAAGTGAAAAGTGATGCTAAAATGGGTCAAAAGTGTTTTCAGACTTCAGTAGGGTCACCATCTGAGCCAGTTGCTTTGTAATAGGACTGGAGAGAATGTGTGAAATAATTGTGAAAGTTTGGTCCGGTGAAACTTGTGATGGGTCAGTGACATCTCCTGATTGCTATAAAATATGGGTATTGATCAGAGGCAGATGTATTTCTATAAAAACAACTTCTTCAACATTGTTCATTTTTACAAGTGAACATGTGGAATTTTTTCTGAGTCATTATTGACAGAACTTGTATTTAATTTGCTGTACTAAATGATCTTGTTTCAGTTCATATGTGACAAATTCTTTTTTTTTTTTTTTTTAATTCAGTATTTTATTGAGGTGAAATTGATATTTTCTTCACTTTTATCCAGAGTACTCCTGGTGAGTTCTGGTTCCAGGTTAGACTAAAGAGAATGTTGTTTAGCAGGCGAGAGCAATTTGAAAACATTAAGAAAAAAAACCTTACTGATTCAACAACACATGCCCAACGGAAAACTCAATAAAACACCATATTGAAGTTGCAGATATGAGATTGGGGAGCAAATCCCCCCTCTTGACTCTGCATTAACATCAGCTCATTATTCCAACTGATGCATCTGCTGCGGAGTTTCATCACAGTATCCAACATGATTTTATTTCAAATAAAAATGGAACCAGTTTCAAACCACACTCTGAGGCCTCAATCACGGATGGAGTGACACCAATTTCCTCTAATGTGTTTTTAGGTTTTAGACATGGGTGGATTTTTTTTGTATAATAATAAAAATATGATATGACTATTTCTGTTTGACTAGAAAGACTTAAGTCTTTATTTATTTAAATAGTGTTTGCCATTAAATGAGTGTTTGTATGTATGCAGGGCTTCCATCTGTAGCTACCTTGCCTCTGGAGACATGACGGAAGGAAAACTGAAGGAAGCAGCAGCCTTGCAAAGATTAAGCCTGCGAGAAGCTTCACGTTTTAGAGTTGTTGAGTGGGAGTGAAATGCCGTCCGGTGTCTGACCTGCATGAAACACACACTCAGTCATATCTCAATTTAGCAAAACACTGAGCAGAAACAGGTGATCATCAGCTGTTCAGACTGTCTCTTCCATCAGGAGTTGAGAGCACAAATGATTGGTAAGAACGAACCTGCAGGTCTGTGTCCATCCTGCCTGACCTCTATTTTACTGAAAACTGTAATCACCTGAAGATGACCTGTAGAGTGTCTGACACAGATGGAAAGGAACAAGAGAGAGAGAGACTATCTTGTATTTTTGTGAGCAGAATCTTAATGTTGTTTCCTGTTTCTGTCACAGCAGAAAGACATTCTGTCGAGTTTCCACAATGAAACAGTGACAATCTGCCTGTAAACATGGATTCCACAAGGTGCAGGAAACATTCCTCACAGATTTCACATCACACTGTTGCTGCGGATTTGTCAGCACATCCATGGAGGGAATATCCCATTCGGATACAGTACAGTGAACTCATCGGGATCTTGAAGAAAGCAGTTGGAGATGATTTGAGCTTTGTGACATGGTGCGTCATCCTGCTGGAGTTACCCATCAAAGATGCTACACAATGGTCATAAAGGGATTGATATTGTCAGCAACAATACTCAGGTACCCTGTGGTGGTCAAACCATTACACACCGCCAACAACCTGAATCAATAATACAAGTCAGCATAGATCCATTCATTCATGTTCTTCCCACCAAATTCTGAGCCTACCATCTGAATGTGGAGATGAAATGGAAACTCATCAAACCAGAGAACATTTTTCCATCTTTTATTGTCCAGTTTTGGTAAGTCCGTGTGAAATGTAGCTTCCTGTTTTCAGGCGAGTACCACAGGAGTGGTACTCACTGCTGTAGTCCATCTGCTTCAAGATTGGATGTGTTGTGTATTCAGAGATGCTATTCAGCATAGCTTAGTTGGAACCAGTGGTAATTTGACTTTTTGTTGCCTTTCTCAACTTAAACCTAAATTTGTAATTTAGCTTTAAATTCAGTATTTAATTTTTGTTATTCTCAGTATTTAAATTATTACCCTCAAGGCCACTTTGACTGTTAAGGACATTTAATTCAACTGTCAATCTAGTAAATTATCCCATATTGATCACCACCGCCAAAACACTGAAACCATTAGGGGAGTTCTAAAACCAGTAAAAAATGAAAAAAAAGGTGGCTTCGCACACAGGGAAACTGGTGAGAGGCATGAGAGTGATTATAAAACACCTGTAGCAGTGGCAGGCAAGTCAAGCCCTTGAGTTTACAAATTCAGCTTTCAATTAAGCCTTCTTTGTACGGTGCCTAATGTCATCTCAGGGCACTTTACAGACACATTATTTTGAGACAAATGTCGAGAATCTTCCTGCTGCAACACACCTGACACACATCAGGCTTAACAGGCTTGTGCAGAGCTTTGCTGTGTCTGAATGTCCACACTATTCTCCACATAGTGCTCATATAGTGCTCACGCCACTTTCCAAGGGGGTTCAAATGTCCCAAAAAAAAAAAGAAGGTAGTGCAATAAAAATTACTCACAATGCATGGTCACTAGACGGTCAATATAGAAAACAACGTATTGCAGGCAGGAGCTCAAAGTAGTGATACAAACGTCAAAGCAGGTTTAAAAAACAAACAGAAAAAAATATAGATTATTCTTTTTATATCCCTGTTTGTTAAACAAAGATCCAACAAAGTAAGAATAAAGTACAATATAAGACAGAAAAACATTTTCACATGGTCGCCATGGTGACAATTAGTAGTCGCATGATTTGTGACAAGGAGAAAACAGCCAACTTGGTGTCCGAGTCACCAACAGAATCAGACCACCATATAGTTTACTCAATCATATAGTACTTTGTAGTAGATGAGGGTTAAGGACTAGTGTGGACATGCGGACACAGCCCTTCACATCAAACTGCACAAATCTGCTAATTACGCACTGACTTGAGCCAGGTGTGTTGCAACCAGGAAAGTCTTACCACCACCCCTGACCTGTGGGGATGAGTACTTGCTAAGCAATCAGTTCAGGGAATTATTCACATCTTAACACCAACATCATAAAAGCCGTTGGTATGTGACTCAGTTCAGACAAAACTGAAATGACCATTTTTGCTCTGTCCCAAAAATGGACTGAACTCGCTCCCTGTTCAGACCATGGTTCTGTCTCACTGTCCCAAGACTCTCTCACCACCTTTGCTGACTCTACATAGCTGCCTGAATTAAATTCAGAGAAACCTCTGTGTCTGCAGCAGCTGTTGAATCTTACTCATTCAGGTTTTGTTTCTTCTGGATCACTGTGTTCCACTCTGGCATGTTGTCTCATTATATCAGTCTCAGTCCAGATCCGTAGCTTATTCCACTGCTGTGGAACAACAAATAATAACGACGGTCTGGCAGAGAAAGTGTGCTTTTTAAAAAAAAAAAAAAAAAACTCATCTATTTAGAAAAACACCTTCTCTCCAAACAACCAAACACATCTAACTCACACTGGCTGGACTTCTGGACTGGTGCTACCTGGACTTCTCAATGGGTGCTACCAGGACTTCTAGACTGGTGCTACCTGGACTTCTCAATGGGTGCTACCTGGACTTCTAGACCGGTGCTACCTGGACTTCTAGACCGGTGCTACCTGGACTTCTGAATGGGTGCTACCTGGACTTCTGGACTGGTACTACCTGGACTTCTGAAATGGTGCTACCTGGACTTCTGGACTGGTGCTACCTGGACTTCTGGACTGGTACTACCTGGACTTCTGAACTGGTGCTACCTTGACTTCTGAACTGGTGCTACCTGGACTTCTTAACTGATGCTACCTGGACCTCTGAACTGCTGCTACCTGGACTTCTGAACTGGTGCTACCTGGACTTCTGAACTGGTGCTACCTGGACTTCTGAACTGGTGCTACCTGGACCTCTGAACTGGTGCTACCTGGACCTCTGAACTGCTGCTACCTGGACTTCTGGACTGGTGCTACCTGGACTTCTGAACTGGTGCTACCTGGACTTCTGGACTGGTGCTACCTGGACTTCTGAACTGGGGCTACCTGGACTTCTTAACTGATGCTACCTGGACTTCTGGACTGGTGCTACCTGGACTTCTGAACTGGTGCTACCTGGACTTCTGGACTGGGGCTACCTGGACTTCTGAACTGGGGCTACCTGGACTTCTTAACTGATGCTACCTGGACTTCTGGACTGGTGCTACCTGGACTTCTGGACTGGTGCTACCTGGACTTCTGGACTGGTGCTACCTGGACTTCTGAACTGGGGCTACCTGGACTTCTTAACTGATGCTACCTGGACTTCTGGACTGGTGCTACCTGGACCTCTGAACTGCTGCTACCTGGACTTCTGGACTGGTGCTATCTGGACCTTTGGACAGATCTCTGAAATGGAATGAATACATCACATTGTAAATCCAGAAGCTTCAATCTGTTCTGAACTGAGGTGATTTGTTTCCTCTTGGCTGAATATTTGGTCGCACACATCTGTGTATAATCGCACAAATAACATTTCAGGACAGAGCAAAGCTATGAAATCCCAACACTGTCAACAATAACGTCATGGTTGGTAATGAAATCTGTATTCAGGCCCCAGTTTATCAGTCTGTGTTGTTTTCTCTGATCACTGACAGCTAATAAACACTTGGATCAGATTCCTCTTCAAACTCAACTCTGTTTGATGCTCATTTAAATAAGAAGTAAATGAGGCGACGTGAGAGAGACGTGGATATGAATATTGACTCGTACATTAGGGCGAAGCCGAGCCTGCAGCCAGACAACGTTTGTTTTCTCTTCGGTTTGTCTGTTTGCTTCATCTGCAGTTGAGGATCAGTCACCGGAGCAGGAAAACAGAAAACATGCCAACAGGAAGTCATTTACATAAAGAGAAATAGATTATATTCTGTGCAGCATTGAGGGGGCTCAGTTACAGGAGTTACAGCTGTGTTTTGCCTGAGTCACATGGACATACATTCTGTACGATGCTGATAGTCCAAATCAAGATTCGTGACTTTATAGACAAAAGAGCTAAACAAAAAGATTTCATGATGAAATAGCTGCTGACTCCATCTTTCCCATAGGCTCGGTGGCTTTTATGATAAAGTTATCAGAGCCTGACTACAAGATCCAGTACCCTCTCTTTGATGGTTAGGATCATGGTGTTGACAATGATGACTTGTCATCCTGACTCTCAGGATGTACCTTTTTGGTAAAAGATTGTTGAGTTTTGAAGTTTCCATTGGCCTAACATCTACTATAATAGATAGGAAAGTTGTTCTAAAGGTTTCCCCCATAAATTCACTTTTCTTTGGGTGTCCGGAGGTGAAAAAGCTTGAAAATTGATTTCAGTGGACCTAATGACCAACACGTTTGGATCTATGTTTTATTAACAACTGTTTTTTCCAGAGTAAAATTCTTTTATTTTTTTCCTTCAAACTGCATAAAGTTACAGAAAACAGACAGAACATCCAGATCTCAGAACATGAGAACATGAAGATTAAACAGAATCCCAAACAAAATCCCCATCATGGATTTATGTGAACCTTTACTTTGCAGCATCCAACAGATTATAAACTGCACGTGAAAATGACCATATTAAGTTGGTGAATAGTTTAAATTAGAATGAACATCCAACTAAACAGGGATGATTATTGTTATCTATGTTGACCAAGATCTGTCGTTCCACTTTAAAGCAGTAAGAAGAAATGTGATCTTTGTGGCTGTGTAATATGATAATGGCTATGTTGTGACGGTCAGTGCTTCATTTTCTCAGACATCTCATTGGTGCCCAATGATTAATTTTATGAATAATTTTATCATCATCATTCTTACAAATTTCTATTAACATGAGACAATAATTCTGACAAATAATGTCTCTATATACTGGAATGATTATTGACATGTACATTGTTCCACATGGAGGTAAAAGGAAATGTTGATCTGCCAACTCTGAGCAGAGCCAAGGACCCTTATACAAAACTTTTTATACAAGAATGAAAGGCTGAAACCAGACTTGATCAGTCATTTACAAAATAATAACCCCCAAACTAACAATAATAACAAGACAGGCCTCTGACTAAACAAACCCAACCCCAAAACTTGAAATACATACAAATCCACATTCATACACAGCATTGCTTTTCAGCACACCATCGTTCCTCCATACATCTCTCCAAACTGGTCTGTAATGTGAATGATCAAATCTTTGAAAGCACAAGTTAGATGAAAAGTTTAATATAATCATTTTGTAATGTTAGAACAACTATATTGTGAAAGTCAGCTCCATCTATCTGTCTGTTCCTCCGTCCATCTATCTATTGCTGCTTGGGTGTGTGGCGTTTACTGCAGCCTCACAGCAAGAAGGTCTCTGGTTCGAGCTCTGGCTGGGGAGGGGTTCCAACAGTGGCCATTCTGTGCAATTTGCATGTGGGCCTTGGCTAAACCAGAAAACACTGTTTAACTTTAAAAATGTACACACAAGGATAAATAAAATCAGTGCTTAACTGTTACTACAAACCTAACAATAAAGCTTTTATTTATCAACTTGTAAGCTAATAATTAAAAAAAAGAAAAGAAAAAGAGTTTAACTCCTTTACAGTCATGATAAGAAAGTTGGTAGCTGTGTTTCATAACATTTTTTTGCAAACTAAAAGCGATATTTGTAAATTTTAACAAAAAAACCATTGCGATTTTTGGGTGTTTAAATTGAACAATGTTTAGCGCATAAACCCAAAGTCTCAAAATATCATTATTCTCGTGAGATTTTACGAAAATTGCAGTTGACGCAAAGTAGCTATGGTGTTTTCTACTTGCTGCGGAGAATATGTTCCAACTTTTCAACGCTTTTATCCCTCATCTTTTTTTTAAACTCTGAAACTCACTGTTGTTTGTTCAACAACATGCCATCTTTACCGGAAATGAACTAGTCATGACCACGCACGTCACGTCCGGGGACGCGTAAATGCAAAAAAGTTATAAAGAGTTAAAGTATATATTTTTTAACCACTTCAAACTTCCTGTTTGATGGTGAAATGAACCAGATCAACAAGGTTCATTGTGAACTCTGTGTTCTTCATCCTGAACACATCAGAGCTGCTGTTTCATCACCGAGACCTTCACAGGTACAATCTTCACTTCACCACCAGTGCGTATGAATGGAAACATCCTCTCAGTGAAAGTGTGTGTGAAGGTGTGTATGTGTGTGTTAGTATCAGGATCAGAGAACAACAGCTTTCCTTTATCCCAGTCCAGGTTCACTCGGATCCTCTGTAACCTCTTTTCAACACGGAGATTGACATAACGTGGAGACCATGCACCATATGAACCATCACGGAAACCTATTCTCCATAATCCAGATACGACGTTCTTCACCACTGACTATCTCCAAACTCTACATCCCAGCAGTGAGTTCCTGAGTTAAATCCCTCAGAACTCAGGACAGTATAAAAAGCAGTCCTCTCTGGATTACCAGGAAGGTTCTGTTTCTCTCCTACTTTCACACTGGTCAGATCTTCAGACAGGATGAGTTTTGTACCAGCAGTGTTTGGGTCCAGAATGATGGGGGTGTAGCAGACCAGGTCCTTCATGTTGTTCCAGATGTTGAAGGCCAGGTTGCCCAGATGTTTGGCCTGGTCTATCAGAGCTCCAGAGTGCAGCTGTGGATCAACCAGCAGGGGGCAGCGCTGGACTCTTTCCACTGCAGCCTTGTAGTTGTTCAGGAATGAGACGTCTGCAGCTCTCAGCTCCTCCTCTGTGGTTCTGACTGTGTCTGAAAGAGCTGCTATGTCTCTGCTCAGAGCCTCCATCTTCTCCTTCATCATCCCACTCTTCTGCTCCTCTTCCTCCCTCAGTGCAGCCAGCCTGGCCTCCTCTTCCTCTGCTAGAAACTGATGAAGCTTCTTAAACTGCTCCTTAATCTGCCTCTCTGTGTGTCGGGCCTGGACCTTAATGTGTTCTGCTGTTTGATCAAACTCCTTCTGAACTTTCTTCTGGATCTTCAGTTTCTTCTTTAATGGTTCCAGAGTTTCCTGAAGTTCCCTCCTGTGCTGTGGTGCAACTTCATCGATGGGTCTGATTCTGTGGTTGGTGTGTTTTTCTGAATCTCTGCAGATGAGACACACTGGCTGCTGGTGGTCCAGACAGAAGAGTTTGAGTTTCTCAGAGTGCAGATGGCAGAAACCTTCTGAAGCTTTCTGATCTCTCTCCTGTAAGAAGGACTCACACACATCCCTCAACGCAAGATTTAAAGGTGGTTCCAATGAAGATCTTCTCTTACAAACTGGACATTCACGTGTGGGTTTCTGTGTCCACCAGTTCTTCAGACAGTCTCTACAGAAGCTGTGGCTGCATGGCAGATGGACAGGATCTCTGAAGATGTCCTTACAGACCGGACAGCAGAGATCCTCCTCTGATCTGGAAGCCATTTAGTCTGAAAACACATCAGACAGAAACTCCAGTCAGTAATGGCTGCCCTCCCTCCTCTGCTTACTCCATGAAACTGACTCTGAGAGGGGTTTTTGCTCAGACTCACCTTCAGTATGTGGACTGGGAGCAGCTTGAAGTTTCCCACTCTTCTATCCTGAAGTCAGATTCACTCAGACGAAGCTAAATGTGAATCTAATTGTCTGTTTGTCTCGCTGTCGATAACAAGAATGCCTGACAGTTTCCTGCTTCGTCTCAGGTAACTCATTTGGGGTGGGGTTGGGGGCATAAAAACCTGTTAGACCAGTTATCCCTGTGTCTGAGGTATGTTCAGTTCTTGCCTTCAGAATCTAACCAATGACTAACTCCAATGAACACCCTCACACTGAACTCCCTTGGTATTTTGTCACTCTGTTCTGGTAAACCTTCAGTCATCAGACCCCTCTCTGATGAAACAGTTCCCATTATGGATTCAAGACTTAGAAACCTTCTCTTCTTAACTATCTATACTTTCCATGTATAAATTCACTACTAGTCAGAAGTTTAGACAAATGTTCCTGTTGGATTTAATGGGAAAGTGTGTCCCTCCTTGTTCTTAAGGAAGGCTTTTCTACAAACTGTCTCCTCATTCAGCTCGGGGTGAAGGAATTATCCAAACAGAATATTCAAATCAATCTGTTGCTTTCCTTATCTTGGTAATCATTTTTATTAGTTGGACATGTTCACTTCAAAGGGAAAACATGTTTTTATGGGTTTGTTTTATTTTGTTAAACTCTCTCTGGCAGACAGTGGAGAGTGAAAAGTCAAAAGTTTGGACACACTTTCCCATTTAACTTAATGGAAAAGTGTGACCAGTGGCTGTCCTTGTGACTGGTAGTATATGTGACAAAATCTCCAGTAAACATTCAATGGACTCGACCTGTACAAAGAGAATGTACCAAATCAGTCCAGAATTGTGTGGCATTCTGAGGGAATGACGCTGGACAGTGAGAGTTGGAAAAGGTCGACTTGTCTCTGGTGGGAAAAGGTAGCCTAAACAAACTTGTGTTGGTAACTGTAACTTGTAAGTTAAAGGCAAGAAGTGTCGTTTGCCGCTGTGTTGAAGTGCAGGCTTGGCAGTCTTGGGTGTTTTAATCAGTGTTGGATAAGGATAAGGATGGTTTTGTGCCTCTCCTGAATTTGATGCGTGTATTAATCATTTGTGTTGATCATAGCACAATACAGTAACAAAAACAATCATACATGCCCTTGCTCACTCGCTGCAAGATAATACCATGGAAGCTACAAGAGTTTGTGTACTGAAAGCGATCATTGTTTACCTCCCTGAAACCCTCGAAAGGGAGTACATTGTACACTTTGTGGCCTCTGTTTTACTCTGGTTGTGATGTTTAAATTTTTTAAAAACATTTGTAAACAAATAAGTGTGACCAAATCAAATTTTATTAAAATAAAGGAGCATGTCACCAAGTGCAACTTGTGTGTTTGTTTTGTATAGTTCTTGGCCCATAGTGGATGTGTCTGGCCTAAAGGATAAGCCATGTCAGGCTTTGGTTATATACACAATGCTTGTTTGTTGATTCTAATATTGTCATAATTCTGTCAGCACAAACTGACAACGGCCATGTTTGCATGGTTAAAGTTTTTTCTTTATTTACATATAAAGATGGGCGACTTCTGTGCAATTGGGTTTTCTTTTTCATCGTAAGCAGATATGGTGGAAAGTGATTTGTTCAAGAATCTCAATGAGAAGATTTCAAACCCGTTTTTTTTTTTTTTTTTTTTTTTAACCTGTCCTGTCCAGCAACTCCGCATAGAGAACAACAGATAAGCGCTTTGTGGGCGTGCACGTGTGAGTGTTCAAACTGCAATCGTGCAATCAAATATCAGGTGAGTGCTTGTAAGGGGAATGCGACCACGGCCCCAGGCGGGCCACACAAAGAGTCAGTACCCCACAGGTCCCAGGACCACCCCGCGGGCCCTGCCCGCCCAGATCAAAAACCCCACAGGCCGATGCCACCATGACACCAGGGGCGGAAACTCCAAGGACAAGGACATGTCCGTAGCCCTCCCTACCTCCCAATCCCTCCCACCCCCTGACCCTCCCCCTGCAAGCCAGGTTTAGACTCACTTCTGGTTTGAACTCCGATTCCCATCCTTCATTGTTTTTTTTGTTATTTTTTGGCGTCCAATATCAACAAGAGATTACATGATGTCACCACAAAATTTTGCCGGCATTACCGGCAGGATCTTGCGGTCAGAATAAGAGATGTGAGAGTTTTCATGGACTAGGTTGGGTATTGTCTGCCGTACTTGCAGCAGGTAGGTTTTGAGCCCCTTTAACATTGAACACTTTATGTGTAAACTTAACATCAAAAAGAACACGATCATTTCAACTGACCAGCATGCCTTCTCCAGAGTGTCCAGCTGGGTTTTGTGCTGTGTTATTGTATGTTAGCTTGGCATCAACATCCTAATGTTAACCTCCGTTCCTGTTGGTTTGTGGTTGGTGCTGGCGCTAAACACAGTAAACATGAACTTTCATACATTTAAATGGGAAAGCCCCATTAAATAAATTGTACAATTTGTATCATTTTTATTTCTACTGAAAACTGAGTAGTCTGATTAGGAAGCAATGTACTGTTTGGTTTAATAATTCATTGATTTTTTTTTTTTTTTTTTTTTTGGATTTAGTTTGCTGAATTTGTTTATCTATTTCCAGCTTACTGTTTTCAGTTGGGTTTACTCTTTTGGAGGATTTACATTGTTCATTTTAATGTAACTGTATGCTGTTACTGTATGGTTGGCCCTGCCTTATACAGGCAAGGATTTCATCACACACTGAAGCCTAGCAATTCCTGCACTCCTCCACCTGCACAGTAGGAGACTCTGTAGCCAGCTACACACACTTTCACCTGCAATCCATAATCTTCCTGTCTAGACCAGTAAGTATTGCTTGTGGCTAAAAAGATACTATGAACTATAAAACCACAATTCAAGTATGGATAAACTATCCTTTTCCTTTTGTTTTCTTTTTTCCCCTTTTCGTGTCTTTCTTTTGTGGGTTGTGCACAACCTGGATTTGTAAACTCTGTAAATATAAACTTTAACACTGTGCAGAAAAAAAAAAATACACTCTTTACCTTTGCAATTACTGTCTTCCATGTGTTGACTGAAGCAAACCATTTCACTCCTTGAGATGAACAGTATAGAAGTTCTCCACTGCTGGTCCTGTATATTCGCAAACTACAAGATTGCACTGAAGTTTTAAGAAAAGTCCTACGTGTGTGCCACTGATGTTGCACACCATCACCCTAGACAATAAGAAATTAATCTCTTTTTAAACAAAGGATGAGTCTTAACGTTTATCTAAAGACCCAGAGAAAGCTGGAGGAAGAGGATCCAAAGTCATGTGTGTCTTATCTTAGCCAAGCTATTTGGATGCTCCCAGTCTAGGTGTGTGTGAACAACTACTTCATCAAGCAGAAACAGCACAGAAGTCCATGGTGCAGATGTCAAGTATTTTATTCCCCTCACACAAATCATTTGCATGTAGAATCTGACCTCATACTGTTCTAAATATCATTTCCATCACACAACACGCACAAACCAAGCAAAAGCAGATCTGGTCACATTTAGAAACGCTGCATCTTTGTTGTTTAAAGAATTTAATTTGATTCATTGTTTGCCTTAATACTTGATGCTGTAACATCTCATTTTCCAGTTTTGGGTTCAACAAATCTGTCTTTCTATGAAGATCTGAATCAGTCAGTTTTTAACTTTTTTTTTATATTTCCTGTGTGATGACTGCGAGAGCAGTATATTTATTTCCACCTGACCTCCAAACAGCCCATCTGGTTATGTTTGTGTCCTTTAGAAAGTGTTTTGTCAACACCAAAAATGGTTTATGTTGTTTGATCACATTTGGTTTGACCTTGTTACAGAACAGACATCTGGATTAGTACTGATTCCTCCTTTTACTTTCTGCAATCTGTTTACTTTGATTTTTCTCAACCTGAACAGGAATTCCTTGTTGGACAATTTTCATGCACACACACACACACACACACACACACACGCACGCACACACACACACACACACACCCTTCTTTTTCCTAGTTGTAGAGTCACTTCATTCCTTTAGTTTCACACAAGTGATTGTATAAAGTGAACAATTTATATTTTGACGGTACACTGGCTTTATTAGTTCTGTTCAACTGCTTGTTAAGATAAATATCTAATCAGCCAATGACATGGCAGCAACTCACTGTTAATCATGCTGACATGGCCATGAAGTTCAAAATAATAATTAGAAAGAGAAAGAGGATGTAAGGGACTGTGAAAATAACATGGTTGTTGTCATTCATTCATTTTCCAAACTGCTTATTCCAATTCAGGGTCGCGGGGAAGCTGGAGTCTATCCCAGCTGGCTGTGGGCAACAGGCAGGGTACACCCTGGACAGCTCGCCAGTCCATTGCAGGGCCACACACAGAGAGATGAACAACCACTCACGCTCACTCCTAGGGGCAATTTAGAGTGACCAAGTGACCAATGCAACCTATCATGCATGTATTTGGATGGTGGGAGGAAGCCGGAGTACCCGGAGAGAACCCACGCATACACGGGGAGAACATGCAAACTCCACACAGAAAGGCCACTGACCAAACCAGCCAAGGATTGAACCAGTGACCTTCTTGCTGTGAGGCCACAGTGCTAACCACTGCGCCACCATGCAGCCACATGCTTGTTGTATCGTTAATATTTCAGAAACTACACTGCAAAAACTGGAATATAAGGTAAGATTAAAAATCCTAAATTGAGTACACATACGCTTATTTTCTTTTAAAGGTAAGATAATTCTTAGTTTTTATGCCAGAGAATTCCTCTCGTTTTAAAAGTATTTTTACTTGTTTTGGGAAGTCTTGACAAGCCAAATTTTCTTGTTCTGTTTGCAGATAACTTATCTTATTTTAAGCAACATTTACCTCATTTTTAAATATTTTTTTTTCCTGTTTTTTAAGGCGGAGTTGTTGCAGTGTACTGATTCTATTATGTAAGGACTGCAACTCCGTACAGCAGCACCATGTAGCTGAAAACAAATCTGCACCATGATTGTAGTTTTTCAGGTTTTCAGACCAGCTCTTGAGCTAAGGTTGTGGAAACATATATTTGATTCATTAATCAAATACCTAATAATAAAGCCAAACTAGTTTTTACCCTGCTTACATATGGTATATTTTGATAAAATTTAAATATGGTGGTTTAGTTGACATAACGTTTTATTAAATAAAGTGGTTGTAGCTTGGCCGACTGTCATTTGCCAGTGTAAGTAGGGTAGTAATATGACATTTGGCATTTTTTCAAAAATATTTTAAAGTTAAACTAATATTTATTCAGTAATGAAATTATATTCTACCTAAACCATCTGTTAATTACAGCTTTTGTGTGAGATCTATGATTGACACCTAGAGAAGCCAATAGAAAGAGGAGATAAAAAGGAGCCTTAATCAGGGATAAGTCTGTGTAAAATGCATGTGTGTCACTGATTATGACTGTAAAGCTTGTAAAACTTTTTTTTTTATTTTTTTTTTTTATTGGGGAATGAGTAATGACATCTGATTAATATTCCTCCTGGAATTCTGGTGAGGTGGTCCTGCAGGTCCAATTTTCTGGCTGGCTTGAGAACGCTTTGGCATTCCTCCTAACTGTGAGAAATGCCAGATGAGCTTGAAGAAGTGTCCAAACAAGCTAGAAGGAAGAAGTAACTTGGGAGAGGGAAAGTCTGCTCTTCCCCCCCGTGAGCCAACCCACAGTAAGTGGAAGAAAACTGATGGGCAGATGGATATAAACATACACATAACATGGCATTATTATAGAGCAAAACTTTCATAGTTCACCAAGAAACTATACATTTTTCTCATAAACTTCATCAAGTGAATGCAGTTTTTGCAGCTTCCAAGAACTCTGTTAGCCACTAAGAGTGTGAGGTTGGGTCCTCGAGTTCGCAGTCTTTTGACCAGCAAGGAAGTTTTCATTAAAAATACACTGAAATCCAAAGATTTGTTTTGGCACATTTATTGTACACTGTGCACAGAGCTATGAAAGCTCTGCAAGGATGGAAAAGTGCATTAATAAAAACCAGGGAAGTAAACAATGAAAATTGATGAATGAATAAGAGTGTCAGTCAGCAAAAGTTATGGCTACCCAACCCTGACACTCCTATCTGGGTAACAGTTAATTGCATACCTTTACACCCTTTCGTACATGCACACGCCCAGTCCAACTGCCTCTGCAACACACACCCACACAAGTGCACCATCAACCTCATCTCCATTTGTACATCGCCAACACATATTATTCATAGTTTTCTGTCATTGTCAGATGTTTTCAAATTGTACAGGATGAAAAAATGCACAGGCGCACTGATCTCCCGTGTTGCTTGAAATTCATAGCAAATCCTACAAAAAATTGTGCATAACTTTTTGTATAATTTATTACTATTAGGTAAGAGAATACGTTGGCCTACCTGATGAATGTAGAGTTAAGGCAGTTCTGAAGAAGAAAGCTGGGTCCAACTCAGTAAGAGCAAGGTGGGTTTGGTCTGATGAAGTGGAAATTGACCATTAATTAAAATGATACTTTTAAAGTAAATGAAGTTAAAATAAATATTGTATGATTAGAGCTGACAAAGTAGACCGAAAGGTAAGTTTTTAATTTACACATTTTATAATTGTCTTCAACATTATTCCGTTCCAGACTATGAGCAATGACTAACTACACAAAAGGAGTCGGGATTGTTGTCAAGCTTGTTTCCTGAGGACTAATTTAACTTAGAGGATTAATATTTCCATGTCTTTGTCCTGCCTGCATCAACTGTGTCTGCCTGCTGATCAATCACCCTCCTCTTCATGCTCCATTTATCACATCCAATTTATTTTATCCGACTTTCTGCTTCGCTGAGCTGCTGTTTTACCTCCTCTGCTCCTCTACTTGTTTTTCCTTTATCAAGGTTCGTCTAGCAGTTATGGATCCCTTAGAGGCTCCTCATCACAGTTTTTTTTTTTTTCTCTTTTAGAAACTAACATTTTAAATTTTACATTTTTGTTCATTTGTTCACTTGAACATAACAACATGTGCAAACTGGCCCACGCAGAAGTGCCTTGTGATGAGCTTAAAACCAGGTGTAAAACAGTAGATATTTACCTGTTGCCATGGATACAGTTTGAATGTTGTGCCTTTATATGCAACAGTCGTTTGATGTTTTTGGTTTGTTTAATCGAAAAGGTTGCCACCACTACAGCTCACATAACATCTCCTGGCACTGACCTTCTGCTTGTGGCTCCTTGCTTTCTGTGTTGAATCAGTTTGAGCCAGAGACTGTCTTTTAGGAGATGTCCTCAGAATCCTCTAATATCCTGTTCCTCTTTATTTTAAACATTTTTCCAAGTATTGTGCAATGTATTCTTGGTATTATTAGACATAGTCTGTAGTCTCTGCTCAACTTAAACATGCAGTAGCTCAGCCTTTCCTGAAGCGACCTTGTCTTGGCTTCTCTGTGTTGGCTAATTAAAGGCCCATTTCTAAGCTGCCCTTTCTTTCCAATATATAAGAATTGTCAGTTACATGACACCCATTGTGCCAATGATGAAAATTGCACAAGGGACTTTTTCCAGTCAGGTTTTAAGGTTCTCCAAAGCACAGAATCAGCTCCATTAAAGGTTGTTAATGATATCTTCTTGGCATGTAATTCTGGTGACTGTTGTATTGGTTTTGCTGGAACTATCTCCTGGTTTGGACACAGTAAACCATAAAGTTTTGATAAAACACTACAACTGACTCAACGACATTTGTAAAAGTGCAATTAAAGTAGTTTAACCCTCATCTGGCTTCAGTTATTTCTGTCTCGGCATTTCAGGATTAGAATATTTCTGTCCTCTGGAGTCCCACAGGGGTCAAGTCTATTCACACTAATTTTTTCCATTATGTCCTCTGGGTTCTAACTTTAGAAAGCATGGGATATCATTCAACTGCTATTCAGATTGTACAAGTGATATTGTGTAGAACCCTACACATTTTATACAATGTAGTGTTTTGATGCCATTATATAATTTTGTTATTTATGTAACAATGACAATAAAGCAGTCGTTCTCTCTTGTTGCCTTTCTGAAGTTCCTAATTCCTGTTCACCTTCTCGATCCATTAAGTTGATTAACCACCTGGTCTTGCAGGTATTGAGATCCAGAAGGAAGCTCAGCTCATGGTATGGTATGGCAGGGAGAGCAAACAAGTGATATCTATACATACAGTGATATTTCATACAGGTAGATATTACAGACAGATATTTCCCTTTTAAACATGTTGAAGGAAAGAGAAAAGAAATTCTGTCTCAAGAAATGAGGAATCATAATTGGAGATAAAATCGGTGGCTGTTTAAATGTGCTTCCTTCAGCACAATTATTTCTGGCCTCTATGGTTACATTCACTGTTATTGGACATTGGTGTTTTTCCTTGTGTTTTACACCAAAACTAGAAATGTCTTGACATTAACAGTCTAATGTCTCAATGTATTTTTTGTGTTCATTGTATCCAGTCAGATAAGATAGGAATAAATCTTCTTTTCTAACTGTGACCAGTGGCTTTTAAGGGAGAAGAGAAAATCTACTAAGGCCCATATCTAAATTACCCTTCTTTTCAAAAGTTGTGGAGAAGGTGGTGGCTGAGCAGCTGACCACTTTTCTATACACCAATGACATGTTGGACAAATTTCAATCTGGCTTTCGTAAGATGCACTCTACTGAGACTGCCCTACTTAAAGTGTCCAGTGACATCCGAATGGCTGCAGACTCTGGTGAATATTCTATTTTGATTCTTTTAGATTTGTCTGCAGCATTCGATACTGTAGATCACATCTTGTTGCTTCAGAGACGGAACAAAGAGTTTGGCATCTCTGGAACTGTCCTTAAGTGGCTGTCCTCCTATTTGACTGATAGGACATTCTCTGTGTGTTTGAATAACTTTATGTCTGAAGCTACTCCTTTGCTGTATGGTGTTCCTCAGGGGTCGGTTTTAGGCCCAATTTTGTTTCTGTTGTACATCACCCCTCTGAAGAAAATCATCAGCCTTTTTAAAAATGTGTCCTATCATCTTTATGCTGATGATATCCAATTGTACTTTTCATTCAAGGAATCAGAGTTGCATACACTTTCAGAGTTAATGGATTGTCTGTCAAGTGTAAAGATGTGGCTGACGGAAAATTGTCTTCAGCTAAATCCTCAAAAGACTGAAACTTTAATCATTGCCCCAGAGCAGAAAATTCCTTTAATTGCTGGCCATCTTGGTTCTCTTGCTTCATCAGTTCAGCCAAGCATAAGAAATCTTGGAGTTTGGTTTGATCAATCATTGTCCCTTGACAGCCATTCCAGACTCTTGGTAAAAAACTGTTTTTATCATTTGAGAAACATCGCAAAGCTGAGGCCAATTTTATCAAGGTCTGATGTTGAATTGGTGATTCATGCTTTTATTTAGTCACGCTTGGACTATTGTAATTCCCTTTTTACTTGTTTTAACAAATCTGCTTTAAATCGTCTTCAGTTGGTTCTAAATGCTGCTGCGAGGCTTTTAACAGGATCTTGTAGGCGCGCACACATTACTCCAATTTTACACTCTCTGCACTGGCTCCCCATTAAATTCTGAATTGATTTTAAAATTTTGGTCTTGACGTTCAGGCCCCCTCGTACATCTCTGAGTTGCTGCAACCCTACAGCTCCAGTCGGTCCCTTCGGTCCTCGGGCCAAAACCTCCTCATGGTCCCAAAGACCCGCTTTAAAACCAGAGGTGATTTGTCCTTTCAGGCAGTTGCTCCAAAACTGTGGAATGCCCTGCCTTTTTCCCTCCGTGAGATTGAAACTGTAGATTCTTTTAAAAAGCAGCTGAAGACGTATTTATTTAGACAAGCTTTTAGTTGACTGTCTTCTGATACAGATTTTCAAATGTACATTTGTTTATTTTGTGTTGTTGCTGTTCCCCTTTGCACTCTGTGAAGCACTTTGTGATTTTATTTCTGTGAAAGGTGCTATATAAATAAAATTTCTTCTTCTTCTTCTAAGGTTTAAAGTGGATCATTTCAGGTGTGTTAGAGCAAATTTTACTCTGTTCTTTGCTGAAAAAGAGGATGTTATGATGTGGTGTTTATGTTTGGTATTTTGATGAAAAAAGCAAATAAAATTCATTCATAAAACATTTATGATTAAATATGTTAGGTTACATAGATAATTGGATTATTTTCCTTGGAAAAAATTGTCTCATGAAAATTGACTGGCTGGCAACTTTAACTAATCAGGAAATGTTATTGCAGATTAAGAAGGCCTATTTAGATTCCTACGCATGAATATCATGAGCACTATGAGGTGATCACAGATACAGAGTTTCTCAAAGCTCCATTTTGGGGCCCCTTGTGTTCAACATCTGTGTTCCAACTCTATACTATAATATAAGCAAACAAAGTATCTCACTGAGCCATCAAGACGGACTATGTTTTATTTCTCTCTCTAGTTAATGTTAAATAAGATCAATCACCTTTTATATTTTGGCTCCAAATATTGGTGCTACAACTGGTAATTCTTGTATGTATAAAAAACATGTACAATTAAATATGTTAGGTTACATTTATAATAGATGGATTATTGCTATTGTCACATGAAAAAGGAACACAGGAATTGAAGGTGCAGCCAACTCAATGCACAGAATAAATAGTAAATGATAAAACCTAAATTAAATTAACTTATTGCACTTATTGGTGGAACCATCTTCATTTTGAGTTAGAGCCATGATTTCTTCTAGGTATCAAAATCCATTTTAAAGTCATTTGTCAGATTTTTGTGGCTCTGTATCTCCTTCTTGGAGGAAGAAGCTGGAAGAGGCAGTGACCAGGGTGTTATGAGTTGTGCATGATGTTTGTTACCTTACTGTGACAGCAAGATGTGCAGATCTGTTTCAGGGTGGGGAGCCAGTATTTTTTTTTTTCTGCAGACCCTGTGGAGTGCCTTTTTTTTCTGAGACTCTCACACCACATACGCAGGATGAAGGTAAGCACACTTCAGATGGAGCTGTGATAGACAGCTGGCAGGAGTTTTTGGGTGAAATGGTTTTTCCTGAGGATTATCTGGAAATGTAGCCTCTGCTATATTCAATAACCAGCTCCTTAGTTTCTTCTGGGTTAAGGGGGAGTTTACAGGTATTCCACCTCCTCCCTGTAAACCAGTTCATCATCCTGACTAGAGATGAATCCGACCACTGTGGCGTCCTGATGCTGAGGTGGGTGGGGGCACAGTCATGTTGAAATGAGTGTCCTGAGCACATGGCCCTGCGGTGAGCTGCTGTTGATGGGGAGATCCTTTCAAGTACATGAACCCAGCCTGACTAAATTGGAATGGCCTTACAGGAAGCATGGGATCCAGCGGCATATGAGTGATGGAAACCCCTGATCTACCAGTTTGGACTCCAATTGTAGTGGGAGGATGGTGTTAATTAAAGACCGAGCAGTAGTCTACGAAGAGCAGCTTGTTGTATTTCACTGCTGCTTCAGGTGGGATACGGCAGTGTGAAGGATTGTGGCCTGGTGTCCTCTACAGATCTCTCTGCCCTGTAGGCAAACTGACAAGGATCCAAGTCTAAAGGCAAGCTAGCGATAATTGGATTCCACACTAGTCTCCCAGGTCAGAAACTGAGACCAGGTTCAGAAACAGGGTCAGGGTCAAAACACAGGACTGCTCAGGTAAAAACTCAAAGGTGTCAGGAAGCCACTTCTCAGTGTAGACTGCAGACAATCTGGCAGGGATCTGAGGCGTGCACTGCTTCTTAGAGGGAAGAACACAGGTGAGGTTGATTATGGCAATCATCACCAGTCTTCAAAAAGTGTCCAAATAAGGTGAAAGCATTGAGAATATAGAACTCACTATGTATTCCAACGTCTATTTCTTGTCAACGCATTGACTTGCCTATGTATGAAATGTGCATTATGCATATATTTACCTTGTTTGATATCATGGCATCACCTAATGGGTGCAAATGTAAAAGAAAACATAATAGGAGATCTGTGGAAAGTAAAACTGGTCCAGATGTTTAGTTATCAAACTAAAACTCATTCTAGTTTTGATTTTTCAGAATCACACTTGGTTTGGAGGATAATACACACAACTGCAAACAGACATCAGTCTGGCAGGATATACTGTATATGGCAGGGATCCTTGATCCAAGGTTCTCAAGAGCCGGTTTCCTGCAGGTTTTCCAAGGGTTCCTGCTGCAACACACTTGAGTCAGAATCAGACAAGCTCTGCACATATCTGCTCAATACACATTGATTTGAATCAGGTATGTTGCAGCAGGGCAACTTGAAAAGAATTCAGGACACTGCCTATAAAGGACCAGGGTTAAGGATCCCTGATATATAGTAAGAACATACATTTCAGATTTGGATCATTACTGAGCCCAGATTTGAAACATGGAAGCAAACCCAATCAGAGCGCTCAGGAATGAAGCAAGAAGTAAAGAACAGAGTCAAAGTCAGACAAAAATTATAGATCCTTGATGATAACAAGCATATTTTTCAGCTGCAGGAGCTGTTAAATTCATATGTTCTGGTTTACATCTTGCTTGCAGATAACACCCAATCTCCAACTTTCCAGTTTGATTTGATTTAAACTTTCGGTCAAATTCAATCAGACGAACTCCAGGCTGTTGATTTCAGCGAGAAGCAGCTGTTAATGGAAAACAGCTGATGAGAGAAACATTGAATAAACACTTAAATATAAGAAAAATGTTTTTCTTGCTGAACCGTATTTTATTATCTCCATCTGTCTTTTGATTGATTGGCTTTGATGTCGCTGCATGACACCATTATCTAACAATAATTAGCAGATTCGCCTGCAGACCTCTTCTGGCTCTGGCTGATGATACAAAAGCAGCTAATAAGATGTCTTTGAAGTCTGCAGAGGCCTAATTTGACTCGATCAAATGGTTTAAGGAGCTGGAGGCTTGTTGGGGGGAATCCTGCCCCCTGTTTGACTTGACACATGTAGAGGCTGTAATCACAGTGACCAGGATGGAGATGGCTTTCCTGACATCTTCCCTTCACCATCATGTAACTTGACTTCATCCTCCAGATTGTTTTTTCTGCATTTCTTCTAAAGCTTCTCGTCTCTAATCACAGATGTTGGAACCACGCAGAGAGGCATCTTTTATGTGCAGTAGTTTCTCATTTCAGAGATTCACTGCATACCAGCCTGCATTTGAGTGGGAGGAAGCAGTGTGTGTGTTTGCGTGTGTGTGTGTGTGTGTGTGTGTGTGTGTGTGTGGTGGCGGGGGGTCATTAAGACTGCAGCAGCACACAACAGTTTGCCACTGTTATATTTCTGTCTGTGTTAATAAAGAGTGCAAATTCACTGAAAAAGATGGAAATGTGTACAAAGAGAAAACAATGATCCACCAATCAGACAAAAACAATGATTCAGACAGGTCCAAAAACAACTTCTAGAAACATAACAGTCATAATGAGACACAAAACAACCACAGAGAGGCTCAGGGTGACCACGGAGAGATGCACAGCGACATAAAAGGTGAAGAGTGAATCAGCAACAGAAGGAAGACCCATCAGCACGGCTGTTGTTGCTTCTTTAGAGCTGTAAACACAGCAGTACACAATCCACCCAGCTGCACACAGAGTCCACGCTGTTGGAGCTGCTGAGGTAAGCACACAAAGGACCTGAATCTGAACACCTGAATTACCTGCAGGTGGCAATGCCTCGACAGCACGTCTCTATCTTCATACGGTCATTTGAAGCAGTCCTCCTGCTCCGATGCTGACGGTCCATCAGCAGTTTGGTGGTGGAGTACGCGTCCGATTTAGAGTTCCTGAAGACCCACAATGTCACAGGTTCATGTGTTGGAGTAAAGGGTTGATTCTCATTGATCGCTTGCCTGTTCTCCAGAAACAGGACAAATGCAGGACTCTGGCTATCTGACCTCTTTCTTGCAAAGAATTTATTTCTTAGATTTACCAAACCTTGTTGCTTTTTTTGGACAGCGATAAAAAATGCTAAACCCACACAACTTGTCATTTATTGATATATACATTTATTAATGTATTTATCAGAGTAACAGTTCCCTTTAATTTTCTCTTTTGTTTTGTACTCGTCCCGTTTTACATGATTAAATTTAGTCATCTATCTATCTATCTATCTATCTATCTATCTATCTATCTATCTATCTATCTATCTATCTATCTATCTATCTATCTGTCTATCTGTCTATCTGTTAGAAGTGGGGCTCAATTAAAAATAAAAGAAAAAGATCCAAGACCAAACTTTGTAATTAATCAATTTCAATAAATTGTATTTTATTGATATATCAGTTTTTGTCCCTAAAGGAAACATTTTTCTTTCATTTAAATTGATTGTAGTGGATTTTCAGTTTCCCTCCAGAGAAACTGAACATGTTGACATATAGTTCTCTTTTCCTAAAGTAGTTTGTATCAAAGATTGATAGAATTGACAGTTTTGTGGGACTAACCAGTGTTCCCTTCCTGAATATTTTGCCTTATGAATCCCGACAGAACTCTTCAGGTGGATGTCTCCCAGCTGGTTTCAAAGCTCCGACTCTACATGGTAAAGAAGCATTTTCCAGACAGCGCCTGCACTGCTTGTTCAGCTGCGTGGATTTGTCCTGAATTGGATTCAGTGTTGTTGATGCAGCAGCTTTATGTAAAATCCAAGCTGCTGTTTGGTGATTGTGGAAAATAAGCTGATATGTTAGTCTTCATATTCATATAATAGTCTCTCACAGCTGTGAACAGTGATTATGCTTTTGTGTTTTCAGAGCGAAAGACGTGAATTTCTGCTGATAAAAACTCAATCTGTTTGATTTCTGTCTTCCAACACATTCAGAGAAAATTTCCACCCTCTATTCACTTAATGAGGACCACATGTTCAACTGCATGTTAACGCCAAATGTAATCAGCCAATCACAAGACAGCAACTCAATGCATTCAATCTAGTAAGCCCACTTAAGTTCAATCTGAACATCAGGATGAGCAAGAAAGAGGATTTAAGTAAGTTTGAACTTGGTGTAGATGTTGGTCTGAGTAAAAACTGCAGATCTGCTGGGATTTTCCCACTGAACAGTCTCCAGGGTTTACAGTAAAATATCCGGCAAACAACAGCATAGAAAATAGGCACACAGATTGGAGATGATAGAAAGGCAACAGGAAGTGAAATAACACTGGTTCCAGCAGAGTTATGTAGAATGTCATCTCTGTTCACACAACACATCCAACCTTAAAGCAGATAGGCTGCAGTAGCAAGAGATCACCCCGGCTGCCACTCCTGTCTCAGTTCTGGGGGTATAAGGGGGTCCAGTTAGGAAGATGAGCCTGAAAAAGTGGACAATGAGTGTAGTTCGACAAGATCTGTGGTTCTTGTGTACAGTACTTTCTTTTTTTTCTTCTTTTTTTTTGGTATTCAGATTTTGCTATCTATTTTGCTACCTAACAGGTACACCAACCTGAACTGTCTATTTAACCTGTATAAATTAAAGTTTATATTTAGTATATATATATATATATATATATATATATATATATATATATATATATATATATATATATATATATATATATATATATATACATTTACAAGTACATATTTTATTCTAAATGATTATTTATTGTTGTAAATAGTTCAAAGTAAACTGAGAAGAGAACCCCTGATGTACTGCATCATCTGATCTGTAGAATAACACTTGCCAAGCCTCATGAAGCCCAGTCCTTCCCTTCCTCAACCTCCTCCTGCTTTTTAGCATCATTCCATCATACTCTTTTCTATGGAAGCATAGGGCTGTCATCCTAAGAAAAAAATAAATAAATAAAAAAAACAACAACTTGGGGCCTCATCATATTATAACGTGATAGTTTTATGGTAAAAAGGTGAAACATATCACGTGATAACATGTTAGAGAACGTAAGATCCCAAATGGCTCATTTACAGGACTTTATAAAGTTTGACTTCATGCTTGGGTTGAGACATAGTAAAATTGTTCTGCTTTTGAAAACTTTGGATGACATTGTAATAAGCATGTATACTTTAAAGGCAGAGTATGTAAGATTTCAAGGCAATTCTTTCCACCACCAGGTGGCAAACACCAGGTCGTGAGCAAAACCACAAAACTGCTACCTCCACAAACGACCACAGATTGGCAGTAATGAGCAAAACTCACCCCTCCTCCTTGCCAGCTCCAATGAGGGCAGGAATCGCTTTTGAGCTGTAGCTCAGAGCCGCTCTGCAATAAATGGGCTTATACTCCGCCTGCTGGTGGAAAAAAAGTACTTTTTTTTTAATGGTCAGAAAACATTCAAGAAGGGTCTTTGTCATTAATTAAACTTGTAATTTAATAACGCATCAAATATGGACAGACTGGAACCTACATGTTTAAAAAACTATAATTATGATTGTAGTCATTTTTTTAGGTAATTTATTTTGAAAATATTGAAACTCTTACATACTCTACCTTTAAGGGCCATATTTTAAAAGGTATGGGTCTGTACAGAAGGAAGAATGAGTCTGGTCTTCCTGACGTGGCATAGTTTCTGATTGATCAGCTTGAGTGGCACTGGAATCGCTATGAATACAAACTGCATCATCTTAGCTGCATTCAAGCGGTTATCCGTTTTTACAGTAAAACTTATCACATTATAATGTGATAGTTTCACATTTTTACAGTAAATTATTACGTTATAACATGATATTATTCTTTCATTAGGATGACAGTTCTACGCTTCCGTATTTTTTCCTCCCACCCCAGATCTTATCACAATTCATGGATCTCAAACCACCACCTATCCTCTGTCTCAGACTCTTTCCTCGTGCTTTCCTTTCATCCTCTGACGTTCATCGACTCCTTCCCTTCTTCCCACTTTTCTGTCTTTATCCTCTATATAATCATATTCTTTTCATTCCAGCTCACATTTTCATTCATCACCCCCTTGCAGCTCTCTCCCACATCTTCTCATGATTCTCCTCTGCTTCTGTTTCCTTCCTGCTCTGCAGGTCGTGATGTACTGTTAGAAAGACGATTCACCCTCATGTTTATTCACACCCACACAGAGACACAGTAAGACGAACGCACACATCCCCACACATGCACTTTCTGTTTATATTTGCTTGATTTTCCATCAGACACACAAACACAGAGCTTTGGCTTTGACTTTTTCACCAGGAGAGCATGCTGATGTGCTCCCTGCAGAGGTCCTGTGGGTTCATTGAGTTTGTCTAAAGTAATGTTATCTGATGCTTCGTAGCAGTGGAAAAGGTGTTGTATGTGAAGCAAAGCAGGTGGATGTAACATGAGACAGACCCTGTGATGGAGAAGTAAGCATTTAGTCAAGCAGCGGATACAGAAGTTTGGAATCAGGCCCCCGAGCGCTTATGATATCCTGCAAGGTGATGGTGTTGGAAGAGCAAAAGAACTGTAAAGAAAAGAGTTGTAAAGTCAAAGGTCAGAGGGAGTCCCAGAGTCATGTTCATCCAGGAAAAGAAACTCTCGCAAACGCATTTAAATGTTTCCTTTCGAACCACTCCAGTGTGTAGCGGTGTGTTCAGGGTCATTGTTCTGCTGGAAAGTTAACGTCTGTCCCAGTCTCTGTTCTCTGGAAAACTCAAGAATTTGTCAAGAATTTGTTTAGATTTAGCTCCAATTATCTTTCTTTAACGCTGTGCCCGGACCATGATGCTGCCACCGCCATGCTTCACTGCATGGATGGAAGTGCTGGACTTCAGAGGTTCAGATTTTGTTTTCTACGATCAAACATGTTTGAAAAGTCTTCCGGATGCCTTCAAATGATTTCTTTCCTCCTTTTTTCAGATCACTCCTTTGTTAGATTTACTTTGTAAACACAAATACTTGAAAAAGGCTGTTAAAATTATAAAATGTATTGATGAGTGAAGTAAATGGAAATAGCATTAAATAAATCTTTGGAAACAGATTATGAAAGACCTCAGTGCAGATAAGAGCCTGACAACCATTTGGACAAATGAAGAACTGCGTTGCAGATATCACAGCGAAGGAAGATGTTTAAAACAAAAAGAACAGGCAGGCTCAGTGTTAGGTGGGCCACTGATCTGCTGAGTTCCATGAACCAGTCATATAGATAAACTCTACTGGACCAAACAACACATGCCCACCAGGACAATGCCCAGTATTCCAGATGTCCAGTTTGTCCACGGTGTTCACTACATATCAAAATCTGACCATCAACATTACCAATTTATCCAGAATGAAAGATATGTATTCAGAAAATGAAAACAAATTGTATGTATTACAATTTTTTTTTCCACTTTTATCTGTTGATACACTAAAAAAATTTATTTGGTACACCTACTAAAGTTTACATATTTCTGTTAGATGACAAATTTTCATCCAACTGAACTGAATTTAATTATGTTACATTAATAAAGTTTGTAAACATTGTAATAAATAAAAAAAAAAATTAAAATATGTTAATGTAAACATATATATTTTATTAATAGTGGTGCAAACTTTACTAAAAACTTTTCATATTTTTTACTCACGGTTTTACAAAAACTATAGACATTGTTAAATAAACCTTATTTATGATGTAAATAATAACTTTCACATTAACTTTATCATATATATTGGATGAATTCTTTTGGCAGCATTACATTAATTCCATGTAGTTCATTCATCTCAGTTATATTTGATTGAATACATACAATTTTATTTTCTGGTTAAGGTTACAGAAACATAATTCAATTGGATAAAAATTTGTCATCTCGTTGAAACACATGAACTTAAGTAGTTGGACCAAATTATTTTTTTTCAGTGTACCCAGCTGTTGGTTTGATACATTATGGCTAGACAAAATTTTCCTCCACTTATAGACGCTCACTGTTCTTTAACTTGAGTTGAGTCGACTGACCTGACTCAGCATGCATGTAAAACGGTGTAATCTTGTAAAATACAGAAATCAGGTCATATAGTTGACTCAGCTCTGAGCTCTGTGAAGTTATTCTGTTTGACTCACAGAGACCTGCAGATCCCATCAGCCATGATTACAGATCTGGGTTAAATCCCAGAAACATGTCACAGAACCGTATCATACTGCACATCTCTTTCATTCATCATATCAGTGAATCTACGCTCCAGCACGTAATGAAGACAAAGTTTGGAGGCAAACGGAAGAGGTTTTTGTCTGAGCAAAGCTGATATCTTCATGCAATCGTTATTCATGCTTGCAGCTTCACTTGAGGGGTTTAAAAACAGGAAACTGGTTAATATTTTATCCTAAATAGATGAAGATTATGAGAATGTTAGAGGAGAGTTTCTCCTTCTGACAATAATGTTGCTCTTAATCATTCAGAGAAGAAAAGTCCAGAAAAGTTTGTTGTTGCTGAGAGGAAAATGTGCTGGGTGCAGAGCAGCAGGGACTTCACTCCAGTTTTTACTCATGCAGTCGTCACTTTGATCAGACTTGTTGATTTTATTAAACCTATTTTCATCTTGTAAATAGGGGAAATTAGTGAATTCTCAGGCGATCAATGCTTCTCCCTCTTGTATTTACTCTTCTGAACAAGATGCAGTCATCCTGCTGTTCTGGTGGAGAAAATGAAAGATTTGATGTGATGTGTGAAGATAATGATAAAACCCTGAAGACCTTCCTGTCTACTTTTTCTTCCCCTGTTGTGGTGACACATACAATGATTTTCATCTCTCCACTCCATTTATTCAGTTTTGTTTTTATCTGTTCGTCTCCTTTTTGTCCTCAGGTTGATCTCATTGTAACAGGCAGAGTTGTGGAACAATTCTTTAAGTGATGTCATCAAACACTGCCTCACCTTGATGAACAATGGACATGCTTTTTTGAACATCCTCTGTTTTTGCATTCTAGTCTCTTTTTAACATGCGGGTTTTGGTTCATGTATGATAAAACAGCGACCATACAAATCAGGCTTTGTAATATTGTTGAGTACCTGTAATAAAGCAACATGCACTTTAGAAACTAGTTATAGTATGTTGGTTAGCTTCTTATCACCAGGTGTAAATTTGAATACATGGATAAAAGATGAAAGTCCATTAAGAGTGCCCAGCTTTAGTCATCATTTCTCAAACTATAAGATTGAGACAGAAATGTCATTTTGGACTCAGGGCATTGCTACACTGTAATCGTTACAGTAATCAGTCATTGTCAATGACTGACTGAAAATTTCAAATGCCATCAATCATTGTCACTGACTGTTATTGTCTATACATAGAAAAGGCTGCATTAATGTTCTTGTCTAAATTAATTTACTTCCTTTAATCTCCAGACTTCTATATTAATTAGTGTGAATACTACTGAAAACTCAGAAACTACTTTGTCATCTGCTAATTATAGATCCACACAAAAAAAAGAGGGCACGTTCTTTTGTGTATGCACAATAAAAATTATGATAAAGAATCCTTGATTGTGGAGTTACCAAGGGACCATTTTGGGCCTCCTGTTGTTTGGCAGCTACTTGCTCAGATCTTGGGAATGCTGATGACACACCGCTCTATAATTCTGTTCCACCAGAAGTCTGCTCCCAGACAAAACTTCAGTTTGCTGTCAAACCAACAGACCGGTCTGTTCTGGGTGTTTTCTTCAGCAAAATGAGGATAAAACTGAAAGTTTTGCATTTAGAAGTAAAAATCAGTCTTCAGCTTCAGTCAGCAATGTTAAAAACAATGGTTTAGTTTGCATGGTGCCGTAGTGATTAGCACTGTGGCCTCACAACAAGAAGGTTGCTGTTTCAATCCTTGGCTAGGGGGAGGCTCCGAAATGGTGGCCTTTCTGTGTGGAGTTTGCATGTTATCCCTGTGTGTGGGTTCTCTCCGGGTACTCCAGCTTCCTCCCATCTTCCAAAGACATGCATGCTAGGTTAACTGGTTAAGGAGTGAGTGTCAAATGTTATTTGTCTCTTTGTTTCAGCCCTGTGATGGACTGGCGACCTGTCCGCGGTGTACCCTGCATCTCGCCCAAAGACTGCTGGGATAGGCTCCAGCTCCCTGGCGACCCTTGATTGGACTAGACGGTTTGGGGAATGAATGAATGTATTTGTGTGAGTGGTTTAATTTTTGTTATGGCAGACATTGAGGCGTTTATCCCTGCTCCATCTGAAATGGGTTCCCCTTGGCAATGAGACTGTAGGAGTACCTGTGTTGTAGCTGCTCATCCCTGCATTTCACATGCTGGTGATGAAAGCTGCACATGATGACGGTGATCACTTTGGTGCGACTAAAACTTATTTCAGCATGCTCAGGCACTTCTTTTAGCCTTGTATAAAGCAGGGGAGCTGATTATATTGCAACATGCCATGTGTGTCAATTGACAGTTAAACCAAAAATGAATGATCATGTTGCCACTTTACATAGTATTCTTGCAGTAAAAAATTCCTTTGGAACATCACATAGTGGATTGTGTTGACGAATTGACAAGTTCTAAGTCTGTTTTTAGGCATCTATTTATGGTTAAATACCTAATATGGTGGCTGGGAAGTGTAAAACAGATTAACATTTAAAAAAATACATTTCAAAATACAAAAACAAAATTACATTTTGAAAAAAACAATTTACAAAATAAAAAACAAATTTCCATTTTAAAAACCAAGTTTAAATTTTAAAAGAAAAATTTTGATAAAAAAAAATCCCTCTTTAGGAAACAAATATACATTTTCAAAAACAAATTTATGTTTCAAGAAACACTTTTAGGGAACATATACATTTCAGAAAAAGAAAATAAAATTCCGAAAACAAATCCTGTTTCAGGAAACAAATTTATATTTCAGGAAACACTTTGAAAAAAGCCGAGACAATCTACAATTGGCAGAAGACTTTTACAAATTCCAAAACGAATGAACAAGAGGCAGTTTTACACGGACAGGGAGGGACGTGAACACCTGAAGTGTCACAATGATGACATCATTTCAGAGTATTTTAGTGGTTTAAGCACAGGGCTATAGCGCAGCTGTTTCCAGGTTTAATTTCTGTTTATCCATTTTAACAAATCATGTCAGATAGTTATGCCATCCATCCATCCATTCATCTTCTGCCGCTTATCCGGGGTCGGGTCGCGGGGGCAGCAGCCTAAGCAGGGAAGCCCAGACTTCCCTCTCCCCAGCCACATTTGCCAACTCTGCGGGGGGGATCCCAAGGCGTTCCCAGGCCAGCCGAGAGATGTAATCCCTCCAGCGTGTCCTGGGTCTTCCCCGGGGTCTCCTCCCAGTGGGACGTGCCTGGAACACCTCACCAGGGAGGCGTCCAGGAGGCATCCTGACCAGATGCCCGAGCCACCTCAACTGGTTCCTCTCGATGCGAAGGAGCAGCGGCTCTACTCTGAGCACCTCCCGGGTGACCGAGCTCCTCACCCTATCTCTAAGGGACAGCCCGGCCACCCTGCGGAGGAAACTCATTTCAGCCGCCTGTATACGAGATCTCGTTCTTTCGGTCATGACCCACAGCTCATGACCATAGGTGAGGGTAGGAACGTAGATCGACTGGTAAATCGAGAGCTTCACCGTCTGGCTCAGCTCCTTCTTCACCACGACAGACCGGCGCAGAGCCCGCATTACTGCAGACGCCGCACCGATCCGTCTGTCGATCTCACGCTCCATCCTTCCCTCACTCGTGAACAAGACCCCGAGATATTTAAACTCCTCCACTTGAGGCAGGACCTGACTCCCGACCCGGAGAGGGCAATCCACCCTATTCCGGCTGAGGACCATGGTCTCAGATTTTGAGGTGCTGATTCTCATCCCAGCCGCTTCACACTCGGCCGCGAATCGCTCAAGCGAGAGCTGGAGATTACGACCAGATGAAGCCAACAGGACCACGTCATCCGCAAAAAGCAGGGACCCAATCCTGAGGCCACCAAGTCGGATCCCCTCAACACCTCGGCTGCGCCTAGAAATTCTGTCCATATAAGTTATGAACAGAATCGGTGATAAAGGGCAGCCTTGGCGGAGTCCAACCCTCACCGGAAACGAATCCGACTTACTACCGGCAATGCGGACCAAGCTCTGACACCTGTCGTACAGGGACCTGACATCACGTACAAGTGGGTCCGGTACCCCATACTCCGGGAGTACCCCCCACAGGAGCCCCCGGGGGACACGGTCGAATGCCTTCTCCAGGTCCACAAAGCACATGTAGACTGGTTGGGCAAAATCCCATGCCCCCTCCAGGACTCCAGAGAGGGTATAGAGCTGGTCCACTGTTCCGTGACCAGGACGAAAACCACACTGCTCCTCCTCAATCCGGGATTCGACTATCCGGCGGACCCTCCTCTCCAGGACCCCTGAATAGACCTTACCAGGGAGGCTGAGGAGTGTGATTCCCCTGTAATTGGAACACACCCTCCGGTCCCCCTTCTTAAAAAGGGGGACCACCACCCCAGTCTGCCAATCCAGCGGTACTGCCCCCGATGTCCACGCGATGCTGCAGAGGCGTGTCAGCCAGGACAGCCCCATAGCATCCAGAGCCTTAAGGAACTTCAGGCGGATCTCATCCACCCCCGGGGCCTTGCCGCCAAGGAGCTTTTTGACCACCTCAGCGACTTCAGCCCCAGAGATAGGAGAGTCCACCCCTGAGTCCACCAGCTCTGCTCCCTCCGACCCACAACATCCCGAGTTGAGGTCAGCAGCTCCCCACCTCCACTGTACACAGTATTGATGGAGCACTGCTTCCCCCTCCTGAGCCGCCGGATGGTGGACCAGAATCTCCTCGAAGCCATCCGGAAGTCTTTCTCCATGGCCTCGCCGAACTCCTCCCATGCCCGAGTTTTTGCCTCGGCAACAGCCGAAGCCGCATGCCGCTTAGCCCGTCGGTACCCATCAGCTGCCTCCAGAGTCCCACAGGCCAAGAAGGCCCAATAGGACTCCTTCTTCAGCTTGACGGCATCCCTCACTGCTGGTGTCCACCAACGAGTCCTGGGATTACCGCCACGACAGGCACCAACGACCTTACAGCCACAGCTCCGGCTGGCCGCCTCAGCAATAGAGGCACGGAACACAGCCCATTCGGACTCAATGTCCCCCGCCTCACTCGGGACATGTTCGAAGCTCTGCTGAAGGTGGGAGTTGAATCTCGCTCTGACAGGGGACTCAGCCAGACGTTCCCAGCAGACCCTCACAACACGTTTGGGCCTGCCAGGTCTGACCGGCTTCCTCCCCCACCATCTGAGCCAACTCACCACCAGGTGGTGATCAGTTGACAGCTCCGCCCCCCTCTTCACCCGAGTGTCCAAGGCATGTGGTCCGACGATAGGACTACAAAGTCGATCATCAAACTGCGGCCCAGGGAATCCTGATGCCAGGTGTACATATGGACACTCTTATGCTGGAACATGGTGTTCGTTATAGACAATCCATGACGAGCACAGAAGTCCAATAACAAAACACCATTTGGGTTCAGAGGGGGGGGACCATGCCTCCCAATCACTCCCCTCCAGGTCTCACTGTCATTGCCCACGTGAGCATTGAAGTCCCCCAGCAGAACAATGGAGTCCCCAGAAGGAGCACCCTCCAGCACTCCCTCCAAGGACCCCAGAAAGGGTGGGTACTCTGAACTGCTGTTCGGTGCATAAGCACAGACAACAGTCAGGACCCATCCCCCCACCCGGAGGCGGAGGGAAACTACCCTTTCATCCACCGGGGTAAACCCCAACGTGCAGGCACCAAGCTGGGGGCTGATGAGAATGCCCACACCTGCTCGGCGCCTCTCACCATGAGCAACTCCAGAGTGGAAGAAGGTCCAGCCCCTCTCGAGGGTACTGGTTCCAGAGCCCAAGCCATGCGTCGAGGTGAGTCCAACTATATCTAGTCGGAACCGCTCAACCTCGCGCACAAGCTCAGGCTCCTTCCCCACCAGAGAGGTGACGTTCCACGTCCAGCTTCTGTAGCCGGGGATCGGACCACCAGGGTCCCCGCCCCTTGCTGCTGCCCAGCTCACATTGCACCCGACCCCTACGGCTCCTCCCGCAGATGGTGAGCCCACGGGAGGCGGGGCCCATGTAACCCTTTCGGGCTGAGCCCGACCGGGCCCCATGGGTGAAGGCCCGGCCACCAGACGCTCGCTCTCGTACCCCGCCTCCAGGCCTGGCTCCAGAGGGGGGTCCCGGTAACCCGCGTCCGGGCAAGGGAACATTCATGCCCAGGTTGGTCGTCATCATAGGGGTCTAAGATAGTTATGCTTGTTCTTATTACTGTCATATGTAAGTTGATTTGGATAAAAGTGACAGCTAAATGACTTATAATTTTTCATATTTGAGTTTTTGATTTGTGAAAACTTCATTCTATTTGTGATATTTCAGTCCAGGTTTGAAGAGTAAGTTAAAAGTTTTTTTTTTTTTTTTTTTTTTTTTGTCAGGACCTAGTCCAATGTGGTCCAGATGCCAAAAACATCATAAAATGAGCCTAATTTGCATTTTCACAATACAAATTAGGGACTATTACACTGTAAATTGCCCTAAATTGGCTCCACAAAAAAACTTTACTCTATGCTAAAGTCATTTAGCTGTTGCTTATATCCAAAGCGAATTACACATGACAGTAAGAAGAAGAAACACAACAATTTGACATTAATTGTCAAAATGGCCAAACAGGAATTAAACCTGCGAACAGCTGGACCGTAGCCCTGTGTTTAAACCACAACACTACTGACTCCACTCTTGCAAGCAGACCACAAAAATCTTGGTGTCTACGATGAAATGATGTCACCATTGTGCCACTTCCGGTGTTTAACTCCCTTTCCATGTAAAGCTGCTTTTTGCTAATTGTTTCGGGATTTGTAAAAGATTTTCTGCCAACTGTAGATTGTCTCGGCTCTTTCACAAGTGTTTCCTGAAATATAAATTTGTTTTCTTCATTTTATTTATTTTTTTTCTAAAAATGTATGTTTGGTTCCTAAAAATGTAAAAATGTTTCTTGGAATATAAATTTGTTTTAAAAAAATGTATATTTGTTTCCTACAAAGGGAATTTTTTTTAAAAATTTCATTATTATCTAAATTAGTTTTTTTTTTATTTAAAATTGGTTTCTGAAATTGTTATATATACATATATATATATATATATATATATATATATATATATATATATATATATATATATATATATATATATATATACATATATATATATTGTGAATTGGTTTCAAAGTGTAATTTTGTTTTTTTAATTTTGAAATGTGTTTTTTGAAATTTTAATTTGTTTTGCACTTCCCACCCCCCGTAGGGCTAAGCACTCAATGTCCTGCCACCTATCCATTACGATCCATTCCCACTTGTGGTTGAGGCTTTGACCCAGCTTGTTTCTGTTTTCTGTCATTCAGACATTCTGCAGGGAATTGTTGGCACCATGACAGCATGACAGTTGTAGATTCTGTTGCTCTAATGTTGCTGATGTTGATGATGAAGGATTTTGACTGTCTGTTTCTTTGCTGTCTTTTATAATTCTGTCTTGCTTCCAGGTTGGTGTGCCATAGGCAGCTGCTGTTCATCAGAGCACCTTGCCTTAGTGTACCTGTGCTATAAAAGCTCGGGTCCCCTTCATCGCTCATCTCATCTCTCATTCTCTTTCACAGCCTAATTCAGACACTGACTTGCAACTACTTTACACCACTGACTGTCCACTTTTACACTCTGCACACACTTTTATTTGTTACAGAGCTCTATTTTCTTTAATAAATACATTTCTGTGTGCCTTTACCTCATTTTTGTCACAATCTACCACACAGGTCTCAACAGATATTAGATGATCTTTGTTAGAGTCAAGTCTCAGTCACCTCACATTTCATGCCCAACTGGTTACCTGTTTTACCCGTCTCCGAGCCCTTCCCTGCAGCCTTTCATCAATTTTCTTTTCATTCTTGCTCCTGATGCTTTTCTTCCTGTAATTCAGTTTTTATACAATCTGTTAAATAATTTCTGACATGTTCTTTTGTGACTCCTGAATCTGCAGTTTGGCCATCTCTCCTGTTTTCATCAGAAACAAATCCCCACAATGCCTCTCAGCAAACACCTCAGGGAGAAAATGCAGCACCTTACTGCCTTTTGTCAACATTGTGGCTAATTCTTGTGGACCTTTGTGGAAGAGTGGACAGAAAATCACAAATCTGTCTGCAGCCTAGCGGTCAGTCGTGTCAGAACCACTTCAGACCATAGCTGCTCTGACCTTGTCTTGAACTGTCGCTGGGGCACACCAATCAAATATGTTAATTCAATCAAGGTTTAGAATGGATTGGTTGTTGATGAAGGCATCTATTTACCCGGAGCTCAATGTCGTCCTCTCTGACCTCTTTGTCTTAGTATCATTCTGGTTAAAAAAACAAGACCTGCCAATACCTGCAGGATATTTTTGTTTTGTCCACAAAAAGAAGAGCAAACAAACAGAGCCGACAACTTCAGTGTTTCCATTTAAAAAGATGGATCAATTTGGTATCACCTGACCAAAGTCAAACATCACTCAGTATATTTAGACTGACAGAACATCACTTCTAGTTCCATTTTCTTCAGACTTTTCAATCTGATCAGTCCAAGTCTGAGTCATGAGGCTGCTAAGTGAAGTTCCTGACATGTTAAACTAAGATTTATTCTATTAGCAAATTCATGTTAGCGTCAAGCTTACAGATATTCTATCTCTATCCAGCAATCAGTCAACTTCCTTACATGGTGACAAGCATTCACCCTGCTAAAACACTCATGCTAGCATAAAGCTAACAGTTATATTGTTTCCAACCAGTAATCAATCGACTTTCAAACAGGAGAGTTATCTTGTCTTCCCAAGGACTCTGACACATGGGTATTTTAAATGTTAAGGATTAAAAACCATCTGAAATCAGATCAGACTAAATGTATCTGAAAAAGTCTCTTTTTTTGTTCGAAGTCATGATCTTGGCTGACAGTTCTGCACAGACTCCAGTGATGCTGATCAAGGAACAACAGGAGCACGTTGCAGAAACCTCAAACAGAAGTAAGAAATGTTAGTTCAGTTGTTGTTGAAGTGAACAAATAGGACTGTAGTTTAGCTCAGCTGGTGAAGGACCCACCCAGTTGACAAGTTCTGTCACTCTGCCCTCCCTCACACTGTCTGCTGTGCCTGTAAATGTTACCAACGTCCACTAGAGCCAAACAAATCAGTTTATGATGATTCTAACACTTAACATCAGACTGGCTTCACTGCTGAGTCTTAAGAATCTTTTTTTTTTCCATTTCTGGACAATTTTGCCATTTTCTGTATGGACAAAATGGACTGTTCTTAGCTTCCTGACAGTCCTGAAACACCCAAAAAGCTCACTTCTTCAAAGTTTTAAAGTTCCTCAGAACAGAGACATTGCCTTTAATGGACGGACTCCTTCAGGTCACTGGCATAGTGTAATGACTTCTTCTTTGGTCTCTTTCCAACAACCTCAACTGGACAGCTGTTGTCAGGATGTGATGTGACAGTTTGGATGGTCCTGTCCGGTTTCATCCCGCCGTCTCTTTCTGCTCATTCCCAGGAGACTTGGAGGACTGGATTCAGAGCCTGACACTGAAAGCACCGCCGCTCATGTCTTCGTCTCCAAATCGCCTGAAGTAAATCTCTTCCTCTTTCTGTCTGTCACACTGCCTCTGTCTCCATTTCTTCATGCCACTCAGCAGAAAACCATGTTTTTCTGACCTTTTCTTTCATTGTCTCATGCTGTCACAGTTTCAGTGAAGAAAAAGGAGAACAAAGACTTTGTCTACTTTTGGATCTCCACTGATGCTGCTCTAAACCCTGATGGAAAGAATCATGTGATGTCACTTTCTATTGCTTATTGTCAATACATCACATAATCATTTATCTGGATCCCAAAAATAAAAATATTCTCCTTAATACATTTTGATTTTTTCATCCTAAGTTGCTCACATACTGTTTGAACTGATTTAACGATGAAAGCCGTCAGTCTGAACACATCTAAAAGCTCAGATCATTTCTGCGACCATGAACAACAGAAATAACAGGAAAGAATCATCCTGGAACTGTAGTCAGGTCAAGTGTTGATTCTAAGTAGAAAATATGGTAGTCTGGATCCAATAAGATATCTGGAATACTGTAAGGACCACCTTTCATGGTCCAGCATTACTTAAATTTATTCAATCTATCTAATGTACTCAATGGGAAACTTGATTTACAGACAGGTTCTTCAAAAATCACACAATAAATCCAGTCACTCACAACAACCATCATTTAAACAATTTAAAAAAAAAAAAAACATTTAAAAGAATTTTAAAAGTAAATAATAAAAAATTTAATTGAAAGGCATGCCTCAAGGGGATAAAAGCACTATGAGAGATAATTTAAAAAAAATAAAATAAAAACACACACAAAGACCAAAGTTAGCTGAGCCTATTTAAACATGTTATGGCACAAGGAACAAAGGTGCCATAACTTTGCATTGGCGTTAAAGTGAGTTTATTTTGGTGTACATAAACTCCTCTACCATGATACGGTGGTGACTTGGGGAAAGGAAACATTGGTGTTTGAAGGTGTGTCTTAAGTCAAACATTTACGTTCACAGCAAAATCTGATCCGTGACTGATTTCTGGCGATATCAAATAGTTCACATGGTCGTACAAACAGCATGATCCCATATAGGCCTACTTAATCTGATCCCATCCGCTGGCTGCTATCATCGGATCAGAAATCAGATTTACAGAAATACATGTAAATACTCTTCAGACGTCTTCATGCATGTAGATCTGTACATCTGATTTATTTATCTTTTGCATTTGAACATGTCTTAGAACTGTATGGTTTCTTTGCAACTTGTAAACTGTTGTTATACTGCATGTTCCTCCTCTCGGCTCCTGTGAGGAGTGACCATCTCTGTGGCTCGCAGCCAGAGAGACATGACTTATCAGAGGAAACAAGTCAGACCTGAAACTTAGCATCAATGCAGAGCTGTCTTTGGATTTACCTCTTTCCAAACACCTGCTGACTTTTAATTTTCTGGCTCTCATGATGAGAACAAGGATTTATGGATGTAGACAAATCTTACGAACAGATTCATTCTATCCACACAGGAAGGACTTGGACTTTATTTGATCCACAAAGTATTTCTGGACTGTTTTGGCTGAGATTTTTGGGTTGTTTTTGTAGGTTTTGAACTCTCAGCTGTGTGTCATGGGAGCTGACAACAGGACTGAAACAGAATGTCTTCCTCTCCAAGAGCGACACATTTTACGCAGCTTCATCGGATGATTGTAGGAGCAAAGATGAGCTAATCATCGAGCGCTATGATTTTAGATATATTGAAATACAATCAGAACTGATTATGAACATTTTACCCACAATCCTGATTTAATATTTCTGATTGGAGTTTGATTAATGTTTACATTCATGCAGAGTTGAGCCGTTACTACCTTTTTTCTTCCCCGATGAATTGCTTTGAAATAAGAAACCCTGCAGTTAAAGTAAAGTTGTATTATTGCTCCATCTTGATTTAAAGTTGTGTAGCAGGAACATTCTGTCGTGGTACAATATCATTTGAATGGAGAGTACTTAGAGGGTCATTCTTTTTCATTCAAAACAGCCTGGAGCTGAAACCCAGTGATCAGCCACTAAATAGATAACTGAGCACTAATCATGAGAAGGTAGCTGGCTGCAGAGAGCCAGTGTGGTGGACAACATACATGTAGGCGACAGATCTGCTTGGTCTGGGCTAAAATGTCAGATGAAGACGCTTGGGATGGGTAGGTGCAGAACTGGAGGAACCACTGGAATCCATGTTATTCCATGTTGAATCCATGTTGTAGAGGAAAGTGATGTTTTCATCTGAACCAGATTTGTTCCGTTTGATTTAAGATCACGTATTTACTGCCTCTGTAGCCATTCTCAATGAATTCTCACCTTTTCTTTCATCATCCAGTTCAAAACAGACACATTGTAAATGCGGCCATCATCCTTTCTGTTCACTTCAAGGCCAAACTGTCCTTCATATCCAAACCACAGTCAGTCACCTGGAAAAGATTCTACTGAAGTCCACTGTTCTCTGGGATGTGTTTTTCCAACGAATGCACTGCACTGCCTCCTTTATGGAAACAGAGGATGGAAACCTGCTGGCTAATTTCCGTCTTGTGGTCTGATCACGAAGCTGCCGCCGCTGAGCTGGTGTAAACATACCATAAAATGGCAAAGCAATCCCACAGATGTGTGCAAGGCCATGTTGGTGTGCTTTCTTTAAGCTTTAGTAGTTTTCTTGTCGTCACTGCTGTCAGTAGAAATGCTGACTGTGTGCGCTGCATTTGTGTGAACTTGTGAGTGTGTGACTAAACTAAACTAAATCATGAAATAACTACTGACTGACCCCAAAATGTCACACATTATGAGAATGTGACAGAATCATTGCAGTCGCAGCTGCTCAGCAGATTTTACAGGTGAAGAGCATCTTATCATATTGAAAGATGTGATGTATATTGAGATGGTTTTAGAAATTTTCCTAAAATGAGCCTCAATATTCAAATAAGTCTAAAACCCAACCAAGATATTTCAGCTCTCTGCCTTTGATCAGTTAGGACTGTAAAGTCATCAGACACTCTCCATTTGACGGGGAAGAACCACTGCTCTGGTCCAGGTCTGGTCAGGAGACCTGAGCCAGCTGATGAGCAGAAGCTGTGTTCAGGTTGGCTGCTAGAAGCAAAGGAAAGAAAAAAAATTATTATTCATCAAGTTTCACAAATGCTTTTTATCATGGAGAATGCTGCTTGGCTGGGTTCAGGTGGACGCATGTCGTCACCATATCCGCTCAAAGAGCAAAGTTACAAAATCTTTATATACAAGCGACGGTCTGTCTGTTTACTCCTCTCATGTTAAGTGGCTCCCACATGCAGTTGACCTTGACATGATACGTTTAGGTGGGCACGTAATGAAGGAACAGACTAGACAGTAATTACTCACATAATGGAAAAGTTATCACACATTTACAGCATGTATTGATTGCTAAAAGTACAGATGAACAAATAATAAATGCATTGGAAAATGATGTGTGAGGTTCAGCTCTTTACTGCACAGTCCTCGTCACATCATATCCAGAGTGACAACACCTGGATGGTGACTTTGTCACTGTTTGGGGCAACTAAACCAGGTAACCAGAAAAATAACCTGTACAGACATGGACAAAATTGTTGGTCATCCTACTGTCAGAGAAGTAAAAACTCACAATGGTCACAGAAATAACTTGAATCTGACAAAAGTAACAAAAAATAAAAATTCTATGAAATTTAACTAGTGAAAGTCAGACATTGCTTTTCAAACATACTTCAATAGAGTTTTATTTAACAAAAAAAAAAAAGTAACATGAAACAGGCCTGGACAAAAATGATGGTACCCGTGGAAAAGACTGAAAATAATGTTACCAAAGGGACATGTTAATCCAAGGTGTGTCCATTAAATAGCATCACATGTGTCTTCAATCCTGTAACCAGTCAGTGGGCGTATATAGGTCTACAGGTTGTCACTGTGCTGTTTGGTGACATGGTGTGTACCACACTCAACAGGGTACCAACAATTTTGTCCAAGTCTGTATTTGTTTAAGCTGCTGAGTAGTTTAAGCTCCTTTTTGATGGATCTGGAACTTCTTGGCAGATGTGTGGTAACTGAACATTTGGATGTCAGCTGTGAGACAGCTTTTTTTTTTTTTTTTTTTTTTTGCAAAAGAAAGTAGTTTAATGTTAGACTTTAATTAAGTCTTACACCTATAACAGGCTGTCCTCAGCTCTGACAAGCATGTGGCATCGACAGCAGCCTCAGGGGAATGTAACTCCATCAGGATGTTAGATTCTCTAGGTTTCCAGCGCTAAAGATGAAGGATGTTTGCAACAGGCTGGAGGTTTTTTCAGTTTTTTCTGTGTGATGTTTTCTATAACTTACTTTGTGGGTTAAAAAAAAAAAAAAAAAAAATCATTTCTTCTCATGCAGCCTCCTCTCTTTGGACAATTTTAACAGGATCCCAACTATCAGCACATTTGCCTAAACATCGTTCTGTTCTTCAAAAATCTATTTTTACTGTCTTATGAAAATTTTAATTACTGTAAAACCTACTTGTATGATGCAACCTTGGAAATGACGTATCAGGGTTGCTCTTAAAACTAGAATACCAGGAGGTGAAGGCAATGCGACTTGTTGGAGGATGGTTCTTTATCTTAAAACATAGATCTACAGAAACAATGCTGCACTGGGATGCTTTTGGTTTTAGTTTCCAGTTAAAAGGAAGAAAAATGTGAGATGTTTTTTTTTTGTGTGTGTGTGTGTGTGGGGGTGGGGGGGGGGGGGGGGGGGGGGGGGGTTTAATAACAAGAGGAGAGTACAATCGGATAGAGTCTGTAGATGAATAAAACTTCCTAAGGATCTACTTTTATGTTCTCCACACTTCTTTATTCCTTTGAGTCAATTTATTGACCATAGATGCTGAAGGCACAAACGGGGCTTGAGGCTATAAATAAAGGCTGAAACCAACAACAAACAACAAAAAGACAGAAGACCAAAGCTTAGGCAGGTACAGAAATACACGGAAAAACATCAGAGATGCTGCTCTCACCCCTGCTGGGGTGTAAAGGAGCCAATCCCCTGTCACATCCTTTGCAGTGTGAAAAATCAGACCAACCCTGAACCAACAGACCAGCCATGTATCATTGGACCAACCCTGGAAATGGAGGGCTCCGAACAACCCCTTCATTTAGTTGTGGAATTTCAAAGTTTTCTTTTTTTGCCCCACTTGAACAGATGACATCATGGACAGTGGTACAACGGTCTGCAGATGTCTGTAACTAGAATAGCATTAAGAACTACAGATGATGATTATGCAGGTGAGCAGCTAGAAATATAAGACTTTCAGTCTTCTCGTCTCGTCTTCATGCTGCTTATCCGGGGTCGGGTCGCGGGGGCAGCAGCCTAAGCAGGGAAGCCCAGACTTCCCTCTCCCGAGCCACATGTGCCAACTCTGCGGGGGGAATCCCGAGGCGTTCCCAGGCCATCCGAGAGATATAATCCCTCCAGCAGGTCCTGGGTCTTCCCCGGGGTCTCTTCCCAGAGGGACGTGCCTGGAACACCTCACCAGGGAAGCATCCAAGAGGCATCCTGACCAGATGCCCGAGCCACCTCAACTGGTTCCTCTCAATGTGGAGGAGCAGCGGCTCTACTCTGATCTCCTCCCGGATGACCGAGCTCCTCACCTTATCTCTAAGGGAGAGCCCGGCCACCCTGCAGAGGAAACTCATTTCAGTATACGAGATCTCGTTCTTTCGGTCACGACCCACAGCTCATGACCATAGGTGAGGGTAGGAACGTAGATCGACTGGTAAATTGAGAGCTTCGCCTTCTGACTCAGCTTCTTCCTCCCCACGACAGAACGGCGCAGAGTCCGCATTACTGCAGACGCCGCACCGATACTTCTGTCAATCTCACGCTCCATCCTTCCCTCACTCGTGAACAAGACCCCGAGATATTTAAACTCCTCCACTTGAGGCAGGACCTGACTCCCGACCTGGAGACTTTTAGTCTTGTGAGTGAGATTGAAACAATCATCCAACTCACTGAAACAAGTGTTTGTGTGCTGTTATGCAGACAAAAACCTCAATACGACATGGGAAATCCTCATCTTGTTTGAGTGATTTATTGGTCTAAGTGGTTAAGAAGATGGATGGTGTAAGGAGACTACTCCATTCTGATCCTGAAGTTTACCATTGACAGACAGAAAGCAGAGGTATGGGCAGCAAACGTCTCAGAGTGTCTTTTATTGGTCAGCAGCTCAAACAAATAGATGTTTTGGTCAAGTTTGTCATCTTCATCCATGTGGTCATTCCATAGACTGTATATAAAGATGGACGGAGTCTCTGTGATGTCATCCACAGGTTTCTGAAGAGCTGAACTGAAGCTCAGTGGGCGGTTCTTACCATTGCCATCTTGGCCTTATGCTTGTCGTCTGTCCCGGAAAATACAAATATGGGCAAAGAGGAGGAGCTGAGAGGGGGGCTGTGAGCATCATGGTGGATGATTGACATTGAGTGAACTCCGAGCTGCCTGTAGCTACGAGCTAACTGAGCTAACCTGGACATAGCAGGAGCTAACCAGCTAACGGAGGTAAGCGGGCTAAAGGTAAGTCACGTTGTTAACCGGCTAAAAACCGCGGTTGTTCTACGTTCTTTTTACTTGAAGCGGGAGATTAGGTACCTGTCAATCAAAAGGACACGGCCCTAAATATGCCTAACTTTGAGATTAAATTACTTTTAAATGGGCTAGTTAGAAAAAAAAAAAAAAGACTACCCCCACAGTTGCCATGAAGGTAATCCTGACCTATTAAACTGCAAATAGATTTTTGAACCAGGCTGTAAACATGTTTATTTCAGCTGTGAAGTTGGTCTTTTTTAACATGGGAGTCTATGGCGATTCGCTCTGTTTTGCAGCTTCAGGTGGATGACGGGGGGACTGCAGTTTTATGCACATCCGCATTGGCTTCACTTTTAACTGCCCGAGGCTCCGTCAATCTTTCATATACAGTCTATGGTTATTCCAGCCGAGTGAAACATCTCATTTGATCATAATCTCTGCCGAGGGTTGCACGCATGCGAAATAGCGTCTCTGCTGTGTGGTAATGTGCACAGAATGTGCACAGATGTTCACCTGTTTCTTTAGAGAGATTCCTCAACATTTTGAAGTTAGTGATGGGATGTTTGGCTCTTTTCAGAGAGCTCTTAGGGAGTTTATGCCTCAGCTCCCAAAGAAGAGCTGAATCTTTTGGCTACCAAATTGCTTTTGGTTTAGGACCTTTGGTAACCACATATTTTACTTCAACTGCTAATAATTAATAATTTTTTTTAAAAACCCTTTGTCTTAAGCTTTTTCACGAGAAGCCTTATATTTGCCTCCATTTGAGCATTTTTTTTGTTCATTTTTTAATATTTCAACCAAAGTCTTTATTGTAAATGACAAATGATAACAACAGAAAGAGAACCAAACGAAATAAAACAGTGCTAATTTCCTCATTAATACTTTTCAAACAGCAGCCAGTCACTCATAAGACCACACCATGCTTTCATGCATTCTCCTCGTGACTGTCTGCTGTCTCAATCGCAATGTGGCGTCTACCCCCTCTCAGTTTTCACATAATGGTATGATCCCATATCCTCACAGGTGATTGGCTGCTTGGCCATGCTGGCCAATCAAAACAAAGCACTGCCTTGGGTAGAGCTGGGCCTGAGCGCTGAGGGCTAAGGAGCAAAAGGGAAAAAAAAAAAAAAAGCGAGCCGGCAATTCTGATTCACTACAAAGCATCGGCTCTTTTGCACAAGATACATAAATAGAAGACATTGTTCTTTAGATGACTGGAGGTTGGAGGAGATTTACCTTGTTGCAGCTGGTGGTGTGTTAAAGTGCTCTATAAATAAAGTTTAGTTGAGAGTGTGTCTTAACATTTTTGTGACTGGACATGATGCAAGCCAGTGTGTGAGCATCCATGAGGAAACATAAAACTATGACACTGCAGGAATATCTAACTCGCAGCAACACAGTTTAAAACTTTTAAGTGTTTTTTTTTTTTTCCATATTTTTACAGCATTTGCAATAATTAGACCTTCTTGGGTTTTAATTAGTCATAAAAACTTGCAGAAACCAGCTATGTCACACACGTTTGTACAGCTTTTCCTGTTTTTAAACACAAATTTGTGCTGTGTGCACCAGGTTATTGACAAAAAAATAAATCTGAAAAAAGTACATAGCTAAAATGACTGAAGTGTCTGGATTTCCTGGGGTGGGGTGGATAAGGGTAACCATAAACCAACATTAAATCTCCCCTAAAGATAACCAGATGAGGTTCTTATTTCAAAAAAGATAAAAACATCTTTCACTCATCTTTTATCTGAAGGCAGTCTGATGCTGGGGTTATGGTGGGACAGCTGTCTGCTTTGGGACATTCAAACCAAGCAGATTCACAGCATTCAACCATGAAGTAAAGATGGACTCCTCTGAGATCTTCCTTCGGATATCCTGGAAGCACTGATGCTCATTATCCTGTCAGAAACGGAGGGAGATGCTGGGCAGGTGCCAAGCATTCACCTCAGAGATTTCACTGCCAATCCTCTGATCACACTGATTAATAACCAACCTACAGGCTGCCTCAGAATTGCTTCTGACCCTCATGTAGGTGGGGAAATGCTGCCTCCTCAGGGTATTGCATTGCTCTCCAGTGGAAACTCCTCGCTCCATCAGTTCTGGGATATTGGCTTCAGGCTTGCAGTCCATCATCCAAAGTTTCATTATACAATGGTTTGTGATGCCTGCAAGGATATCAGCTTCAGTAAAACTGACATCTCCTCCCTTAGGTTTTCCTTTCATTTGTTTTCTTCTGTAAATAAAACGACATCCAACGACTGAAAAACCAGGACGCCACATGATCTTGACCAAGAAATAAATGTGAAAAATATAAAACAGAAATGTGGCCTGCTCTCTTTTTACAGCCAAAATGCCAATTTATGCTCCCTTTGTGTACATAATTAGGTATGCCCATTTCAGTTTCTGCTGTGATGCATCCATGCATCTTTTATGTTGGCATGGTAGTTAAGTAAAACATCACAAGAGGACAGTCAGAGTTCAAAGCTCAGCTCAGTTCCAACTTCAGTTTCAAACAACGATAAACAAAGTGACAGTGCAGTGTTTAATCTCGTTATGTTTTTTCTTTTTTTTTTTTTCTTTTTTTTCTGTGTTCCTTTGGCTGGTCACATGTCAGCTACTGGACACTGCCCCATCCATCTATCCATTTCTTTCTACTAAACATCTTCATGCGGATCGATTAAGAAACTAAGATCACCTGATTATTCAAAAAAGAAGTTTTCTGTAGTCTTTAAACGTTTAAGTGAAAATCTCATGAAGCAAATTTCATAAAATCTTGTTGAATATATGATGAAACATCTAAACTTTTAACCACAAATAAAACAATGCCAACAAGCATCATGACACGACAAGTAAAACTAATAAAGTCCAACATTTAACTGAGGTTCAGTTCATTGTATTTCTAAAGTTCATTAAATGTGTCATCTAATTAAAATTAAACAGAATAAAAAAAGTCTAGTTATTATAAATCTCATTATTCAGTACAAATCCAACTTTTTTTTTTATTTTTTTTATAATTTAATTTATACAATGTCAGTTAATCAAAAAGCAATTGCACAATTATAAACATCAGAAACAATTATGCAGCTATCAACAAAACTGTGTTTAGACACACACAAGATGAGCAGCAAGTGTTTGTCCAATGTAAGTGTGTAACATCCAGTACAAAAAAACAAAAAACAAAATACAAATAATTGTGTGACTGAAGCTGGCTTTTTACCCGCGCAGCACCTACGTACGGTTAGCTGATGCTGGTAACGTGCTCTCGTAACAGCACTGAAGTCAGTTCTTTGCATGTGGTAACTACGTCTCTGATGTTGTAACAGACCTTTTACAAACTATCAATCCCGCTTCGTGTTCGTGTTACACAAGTTCATGCTTACTGATACAAAATACTGTACTTATTTTTTTTTTGTAAGATACATGTTTGTTGGTTTTAACAGCTTAAACAATGTTGGGAATGTTACATAGCAGGACACTGTTTGATAGGGGACCTTTTTCACTGCTGCACCACTAGACCTGCAGGAAGCAGACCAGCTAAGCTACCGGAGATGTCTATCAGTGAAAAATGGATGGAGAAAATTCAGAACGAGACGAGGGAGTGGACAGAGAACTTGATTGATGACGTGTCTGTTGCCTGATCATAATTTGGTTTTAAAAAGTTGGACGCGAACCAAATAAGTAATTACTGAAAATCCTGTCCAGATAAAGTAGTCACAAGAGGCATCAACATCCGCAATTTGCTGCACCACCTTCGCCGCAGGCATGCTTTGCTTATCCCAAAAAGTTCCTCAGAAAACATCAGCACTCTCCTCATCCTCAGTTACAAAGAAGAACAAACAACTGAAGGACACTCGAGCCAGATGCCACTCATGGACATGATCCCTAGAAGATCCTGACTGCAACAAAAAAAGCAAGCAGTAGGTCCTAGTCTCACGAAATCAGCTTTTTTCAGATTGACTGACTTTAAAGACAACCCTCTGCACCTTTTTATTAGAGAAGAGATGAGAAATATCCAGAGGTGCATAATCCAGGTACCGTAAAGTAAAAGTCCTGTCTGGCAGCTGCTCCAACCAGTCACTAAACCAGCAGAATTTAATTAGCTACCCAGTGCCGGTAGATTAGCCTATTAGTAAAAACACTTGTCTAAATGCACAAGTAGATTAAAAAAAAAAAAAAAAAACACGGCAGGACTTTTTACTTTTAATTTATACACCTCTGGCAATATCAGTTCAAACCTGCTACAGAACCCTGTTGCTAATGTTGTCTTGATTCTTTTGGTATGATGTTGTGGAGGGAGCCAGAAAATGCTGGAGCTATTCTTTCATTTTTTACTTAGTGATCATAGTTTGGGTATTCAGAGCCAAAAGTGCAGAAAAACATAACTTTTACCTTATGTTGATGCAGATTTTGTCGTATGACAAGACATTTAAAATCAGTTCAAATGTGTTGATGTAAACCAGGGGGGTCCAAAGTCCATCTGTCCTTCATGGTTTCAGCATGTCCCTATTTCAGCACAACTGACTCAGATCAAATGGATTCAGCACCTTTTGAAATTTTTCATAATGACTTATTAATTTGAGTCAGGTGTGCTGAAGCAGGGATATGTGGGAAAACCTGCATGGTGGCCCTCGAGGACCGGAGCTGGAAACCCATGATGTTAACACAGCTATTGAGGAGTGCAGTGGGGAGGAGCAGCTGGAGGAGTTGGAGGAGTGACCACGAAGACCAACCAGAGAGAGAAGGAATCAAAAAAGCAATTCTCCAAGTCTGGATCAGAGAATGATAAACTAAACCTGACACATTTAAAATGACTTATCCCAGTGTTTGTTTTGTTTTATTATTATTTTTGTTTTTCCTATCAATTGTGTTTTCCTGTGCAGACCGACACTCAAAGCAGTCTTTGATTCTAAATGAACAGAGAATAATTGCATCCAATCAGTTGATTATAAGGTATGTCTGATAAGCTTATTTGTAACAATAAAGAAATTCCTTCATTAGGATTTTAACTTTGCTTTTAATTGAATTATACGTTTGCTCTCTTATCTGGTACCTATGAGCATGTCAGCACAGGGACGTTGCAAAAATTGCTTTCCTTGTCTGACAGAAATGAAGCAGCACAAATACACAGATGCTGCCTATTAATCACTCCACAGCTGATGGAGGCTGGGCAGGAAGCCAGCCTGGCAGATACAGAGTCTCCTGGCTCATTTCAGCTAATCTTATTAGTTCTGTCTTAAATGCAGTCCATTAGAGTAGAAGCTCCAGATACATAACGTGACAACACCACTCATGTAATAACTGCCTTCACCGGCACCCAAGGCTGTGAGACAACATAAATCATAATAACTATTAAGTTTCCTCTCATTTAAAGGTGAAAATTGACTCAAAGCTGCTTACTGTGACATGAAACTAAAAAACAAAATGACATTTTTTTATTTGTTAGCTTTTGGTTTCTGTCTTGAATAAGACATGAATAATTAGTATTAGAATAGTTGGAAGAAGTTCTCATCTCCCTTTATGTATGGCCACTTTTCTAAGTTAATACTTCAGTTTTAATTTGAATAATTAACTTCAAAATAAAAAAAAGTAAATGTCAACATGATAACATAAATAAATCATTTTCACCGAATCTTAACGGCGGAGAGAATGAAATAGCAAGAAGAAAATGCTAATACATTTTGGATAGCTGCAATGAGACAGCTGCAATTATGACATCTAAGTAAAGATCAGTCAAAAGCATTGGTGCCACAATATAGCTTGAAAGTAAACAAATGTATTAAAAGATGTAGATGAAGGCCAATAAAAACACACCTCAATGGACTCCAGACTGCCAAACCAAAAGGTTTTTGGAAAACTCCAAGACCTTGCTCAGTAGCCCCGTTGTATCAGTGAAAACCTGTATGTAAGGGTTCTGTAGATTACTTGCTAGATAAAACTATTCTCTCTTTTCAGGGCCAAAGAACTGTGACTGACAGCTTAACCTGAAAAATATTCACCCACCGTGGTAAATGTGCTCACTCTACGCTAAGCCTTCAAAAATGGGGTTCCAAAAGCTGCCAGATGTTGTTCCAACAGGTGACATGAACATCAGCAATCCAGGCCAGGTGTTCCAACAGCTGACGATGACATCAGGTGATGATGATGATTACGTATTTAGCTATATCCTTAATACCAAAAAATCAAAAGGTCAGTGACAGAAAGGGGTTAAATTGTATTAAAAATTAATTGTCCTTGGTAACCAATCCCTTTACTAAATTAATTTATAGTTTCGTTCTTTTAGAAAGAACAACTTCCATCTACTTACCGAAGGTCCACATACACAGCTATAGTCATGTTTATACCACTTTTACCACAGTCTCTGAATGGAAAATCAAATCTCTTTGTGTGAAGTGAGAACCCTCTGAGTTTTAAAACTGATGTACACATTTAGGTAACACCAGATATTTGCAGTTAGCAATGGTGACTTCCAGTATTGAATGATTTAGTAGCATACACACACGTGTTAAAACTGTATGGAAGTCTACACTACAAGTATATCCCAGCCCTTAAAAGACCATAGAAAAAGAGAGTACACGTGTACTTAATGCTTTCATTGATGCAGATGATGCCACTGGATCCACTCACAGATTAAAACACGTTTCTATCTGGAAGAATTTTGGTCACTGACAGCCACCGTCCATTCACAGCTGCAGATTCACAGTGATTACATTTGCAGTCATTGCTGTGCTCATCTTTACCTCTAGATGTCACTAAATCTACCACACTGTAAACCAACACAATGTGCCAAAGTTTGCAGATCAGTATTTCCCACTGGACACAAAGTAATCCCTGTCTAACAAATATGACTAAAACCAGTTCAGACCTGGACCAGAGGTAGTCACGCTGATGATGATAATAGTAGTGATAAATAATGGCGCTGATGAGCAGCTCTTTCCTGCTACTGCGCCTCTTAATTCCTGTGGAAACAGTAGAAATGGGTGAAGCTTTCACAGATTCTTTCAGTTTTTGTTCATAATAACACAGTACGAGTGGTCATGTATTGTCTAAGGTTGGAGTTTCTGATTTTTGTCTTTTTTGTCATACACACACACACATATATATATACATACATATATATAAAACCCCAATGAATGATAAATGGACTTGTACTTCTATAGCGCTTTTCTAGTCATACAGACCACTCAAAGCGCTTTACATTACTTGTCACATTCACTCATTCACACACTCATACCCCGATAGGGGTCGGGGTCTTGCCCTAGGACACTTTGGCATTTCAGGGGAAGCCTGGAATCAATCCCTCAACTTACCTGTTGAAGGACAACTGCTCTTCCTCCTGAGCTACAGCCGCCCCATGACAGTTATTCATTTCTGTTATACAACCTTTGTCAGTTGTGTGTGTGTGTGTGTGTGTGTGTGTGTGTGTGTGTGTGTGTGTGTGTGTGTTCTATTGGTTGTCTGGCCAATAATCATCATGAACAACATGTTCCTTCTGCCACACAGCTGCACAACAATTTCCTTCAACAATGTTAAATAAATCCCAGAAGACGTGAACCAGCATGCTCACAGGTGGAGGTTGGAAGGTCCATATGCACATGCTTTCTTTCATTCTCGTCTCTTCCTCTCATGGTTTAATTGTTTTGACTGAAATTCACGGCTGACACTCGGGAGGGTTCGCCTGCTGGGCTGAGCTTTTCCCGGTGACATTTCTCACTATGTGTGTGATAACCTGTCGCTTCCTGGGCATGTTTGTGTGAACACAACGACAGACAGAATGAGCACATTGGGCTGTTGAGTGTGTTCACGGCCATCACACCACAAGGTCAGTTCACCGACATTTCTTCCATCCATCACTTTTACCATCAGAGCCCCTTTCCCTCACAAGGAAAAAAAGAAAGTCCAGCACACATCATTTCCAGAGGAAACACGCACAGAGGCTGCCACTTTATGTCCATCTATCTTTGTCAAAGCAGACCTCCAACAACCAGTTGACATCTGAAGGCAAATACAAAGAAAATGCAGGAAATTAACTCTTACACTGACAGCAAGTGTTGCATGAGTGTGTGTGAGACATGAATATCACAATGTTGGTGAGGAATTTACTATGAAGCCAAGAATTATAACTTTTATGGGCTTTTAAGGATGTCCTTAATAAGCGTCATACAAAACTAACTAACTACTGGGCATGACCCCATTTTCCTTTAAAGGAGTGCTATTATAGTATTTGGAGTTTTCTGAGCTTTCTACAGTGTTACAGTGTTGAATCCTCATCAGACATGTGAACGGCACTGTTTTTTATCACCTAAACGCATGTTTGAGTTTGAGTTTGAGTTCCAGCACACTCTCCGTTCGGTTTCCATGGTGACGAAAAACGCGTCGTTTTAGAGAGTTTTTTCTACTTGGAAATCCTTGTGACGTCCCGGGGGATAAGGTTCGGTGATTGGTTACCTTCTACTGGTAACAAGGGCATGTACAAATACATCAGGCGGGTGGAAAACGTTGGATAAAGTTATTTCCAACGATGGCTGGTGAGTTTACCAAAGAGAGACATCCTGCTGCATTCGTTGCTGTGGGTTGCTGTTTTCCACTTCGTTTTCAGGCTCTGATTCAGGTTCCAACATGTAAGGCTGTATGCTATGTGTTGACATTGTATTTTGTTTTTTTATTGAGTTCATATGAGCCTAATCCTTCTGTTTATGAGATGTTACAATGACGGCGAAAGCAGTTGCGGTGCGCGATGTAGTGCAGTGGCGGGAGGCGGGGCTTAATGCGGAAGAGTCTCAATCCACTCGTTTTGCCCACAGGCTGATCTGACAGCCTACGGAGAGGGTCGGTCTGAAGTAAATAAAGCGATTTGTGACAATAACTTGATCAATCCCAGCCCTTCTGGTCTCAGAAATAAAAATAAATTAGCCTGAAATGAACATAATAGTTCCACTTTAAAATTCTTCACGCTGTAGATGAAAGAAGGTGTTGGAAACATTCCTCAGAGATTTTGCTGCATGTTGACATGAAGCATCACACAGTTGCTGCAGATTTGTTGGCAGCACATCCACGATTGTTCCATCACATCCCAATGGACTGACATCTGCTGACTGTGGAGGCCGTTGCAGTACAGTGAACTCATCGTCATGTTCAAGAAGGCAGTTAGAGATGATTTGAGCTTCCTGACATGGTGTATTTTTCTGCAGGAAGTACGGGTCATGAATGGATGGACATGGTCAGCAACAATAGTCAGGTGGGCTGTGGTGTTAAAACGAGGATACTGAGGGGCCCAAAAAAATATTGCAAACACTATTTTACAACCAAAAGCAGCCTGAACAGTTTAAACAAATCAGGCAGGATTCATGTTTTTAAAACTAACTTGACTGAGTATGTGCTGAAATTAGATATGTGTTTTTAATGAGCAGTTAACACACGTCAGGTAGGGCTGCAACTAACGACTACTTTATTAGTCGTATTTAGTCACTGACTATTAAAACGATTAGTTGACTTATTGGATTTTTTCTTTGGTCATTTTTAATTTAGCTTGAGGTTTCCTTAATTATGTGTCAAATGATGATTGACACAAGAAAGATTGGTATTTCAATATAAAAATGTCTCTTTTCATCAAATTTGCTGCTGAAAGGCGGGATTTCAAAAAGTAAACAAAAACTTGACAGGAACAGTGCTCAGTTAGTATAGACATGAATCCATAAATAAGGGAATATGATATGGAAATGGTTTTTTTTTTGTTGTTTTTTTTTTAAATAAAAATTAAATAATAAAATCAAGTACACATTTTTTATACTCTAAACCAAGCATTGGTTGAAAAAAAAGCTTCTGGCGACAATAGTTTACAAAGGACCTCATTGTCGACTTTTTTTTTGTTGATTTTTGCTGAGAATGTTAATGAATCGTTGCAGCCCTAGTCAGGTGGGCCTGACAGAGCAGATGGTGAGTTTATGTACTTTCACATTCAGATTTATTCCCTCTAGCAGAAAAACGCCATGCTGGTCCACCCAGGAGATGCACCAGCATCATTATCCAACTGAAATGTTTTGCCTGTCAGGTTTCCCCTCTCTGACTGTCGCTGCTGCAGATTCAGGTTCAAGTGTTTGCAGGAAAACTCCTGTTTGCAAACTGTTGCCTTCTGAACCCAGAATGATGATGGTGGATGATTGTAAGTGTCACATATTCATTATCTGGCACATGGAAATAAGTGCTGGGTTGGGCGATGAGCACGGCAAACCTGCAGCATTTTCATTTGCATGAGCAGAAACAACAAAACGCGTTTAGCTGGAAAAGCAAAATGAAGACGTCTCAGTTCACTTTGTCTGGGTTACTGAGTTAGAAGGCATGTTTGTGACAGAAATTTACTGTGTGTGTGTGTGTGTGTGTGTGTGTGTGTTTGAATCTATGCTAAGCTCTGCCTTGGAGGTGATCCCTCATGTGTAGAGATATGTGACAGAGCCTCTGTGTGTGTGTGTGGTGTGATACACATCACCTACAGCAGGCTGATATGAGTGTTTATATTACAGTCATAAATCACAGTGAGCAGTTGATGCTTTTTGTCCTCCATTTCTCCATCATTTCAGTTTTCTCATTTTTCTCTGACGGTCCATCACAGATTTGAAAACATATAATCCTGTTTTATTTCTTCTCACGTTTGTATCAACAAAATACAGAAACCAACAGACCAGTCAAGCATGAGCTGATCAGTCCTCAAACTCGGGGAAATGAAGCGGAATAAGTTGGAATTTGCAAGAAAACTAACATTATCACCTGAAGGCTGCAATTTAAAGCCCTGAAAACTCAAACTGGTGATTGACCCAACAGATATGGCAAAATTCAACAAAAAGAAAAGAATCAGTTGAAAAAGCCAGACTCAGAGCGCATTCATACTGGTGCTGTTTGGTCTGCTTCCATGGATATCTGGGTCCATTGCAAGCTGTTAGAACACACATGAGACTCAGGACCAAAGAAGTAAACTGGAGGTCCCAGTCTGTTAGCAAGTGAGCTCCAACCCAGTTCACTGATGGTGTGAAAGAAATGGACAATCCTGTGAACCAAAGACAGGAAGTGATGTAAAATATGTTGGATATCTTTCTGCCTAAAAATGAAAACCCCAAGACTTAATGCATTTTATCTCTGCTCTACTGTTAATATGTGGTGAACGAGCCTTATTCCTTCCTGGCCAATCAATGAGTAGATTTTCTTTGTTCAAGTGGTCATCTGGGAAACATTGCCTCTAGCTAGCAGTTGTCCTATCTTCATGACATTGTCCAGGTGATTTGTTCCACAGTTTGATAGCAAACTAAATCAAAAGGAAAGTGTGATTTTCTCTGAATTCCTCCACCTTATCAGACACAGACACAACCAGATGATCCAGGTGGGAATGTACCCATTGCAGACGCAAACAAACAAACACAAATGAATGGATGAATGAAAAGTTGATGAAATTAGTTACACTCAAGGCAGATGAGAGCAGAGTTATTATCTTCAGTTCACCAAATGGAGCTTATGGATCTGTACAAAGAATACAAACACACTATGACCAAATATGGGCCAAACCTCATGCATGAACAGGACCAGAAACATGGCATGGCAGAAAATTGCCTTCTTTGAGCCACATAAATCTGTTTGGAGTAGAACAAATGTGGTGATCTGATTCTGTAGAGCTTAAATATGTTTAAAAAAAAATAAATAAATAAAATAATGCATTGCATTTCCAGTCAGGATCCCCAGCAAAGTCATTCAAAAGCTGCAGGACATTCAGAACAGTGAGGAAATATGAGCTCACTAAACTGGCTCCCCATCTCCACTCGGACTGAATTTAGGATTTGCATCCTTACCTTCCAATGCATCCATGGCAATACCCCCCAATATCTGGCAGAGCTTCTCACCACATACATCACAACACGATCCCTTTAAACACACACTGTCTCCTCCTCCACAGGGCTTTTTGCCTTAGTCTGTGAAGCCCTCAGGTTGTCGGGGAGAGCATTTAACAAGTGAGAAGTTTTACAAAGGGACTCAAAACCTTCCTTTTTAAAATACATTTTAATATTGAAACTATTTTATTGGCTGTGTGCTGATGTGATTTTGTTTGCAACATATTTTTATTTGATTTTCTTGTAGCACTTTGAGACTGTCCTTCAGTGCTTTAAAATCCATCATCGACAGAGCTGTCTTAAATATTAGAGTTAGGATTACTTTTCCTACATATTTCTTGCCCCTCAATGCATTTCATGTTTAACCTTTGAAATTGAAAGTTTTTTTTCTTAATCTTTTTAGAGACAGCCAAAAAGCTGTTGTGGAAGGTGAGATAAATATTGGATCTGAGCAGAGTGCAGCTGACACAGGAGAACAAGCTGGAGAAGGAATCACTCCAGAAATCAGCAACGCTGGTCGTTGAGTGCCAGAGTCTTGTAGACGTGGATGTTTCCCTGCTGTAACACGCCTAACGTCATCTGTGAGAAAGGCTTAACCCTTTCCCTCTGATTACAATCAGATCTTAAAAAATGTTACTTTTGATCAGTCTCACATCTATATATAGAACCATATTTACTGAAGGTTTGGAAATGCAACAACATGTGTAAAGTCACTGCACACACACACACTCCAAATAATTTCCTTGGAGTCCTCCTGCTGTACGGCTGTTTCCTCCCACTGACGTCACACTTCAAACAGAATTCTGGATGATTTACGTACTCTTCCCCTCGTCTCATGTTGATCAGGCTGCATCAGGAGAGACGCTGCTGTGTCAGAGTTTCACCGCCGCAGGCAGGAAAACACGAGGAGAGCTGCTTTCAAAATCTGTTGCTCCTTAAACGGCAGCGTGTGTTGCCTGTATTTAAGTTCTTCAACCTGTTTCTATGCTCTTGTTCCTGGTTCTATCAACATTTCCCCCTTTTTTTTTAATGTCAAAACATCTCACTGTTCTGATGCACTTTATACCATTTGACTCGAGATGGCCATGTGTGTGAAGCAGGGGGCATATTAAGAAGTTTATTTCCAACACAAACTTGCTAAAAAATTGAGACACTGTCCTGCAGTCTAAAGAGGAGAGGAAGCACCCAGCTTGTTATTAGCTGAAAAGCCTGCATCTCTGACGGTATGGAGTAGTGTTAGTGCATGGTGTCGGCACCTTTGTATGAAGCTCCATGAATGCTAAAAACTGCATGGAGGCTTTAGAGCAGGGCTACTCAATTAGATATTCAGGTGGGCCAGATTTTCAAATAAAAAATTACCAGAGCCAGTAAATAAAGTAAGGGAAAATAAATCAGTAAAAATAAATAAATAAATTAAAAAAGACACATTTACATTTTGAAAAATAAGCAATTTGTTAATTTTTCTATTTTAAATTCAGCCCCACATGACAAGGGCAAATGCACAAAATAAAATGATAAAAATTCCAGTCAGAGCTTATTTTTCTCCTAACTTTTAAAATAAAAAGATCATATCAAATATTCTGGATGTGGTGCCTCCTCACATTATAATCTCTAAACACTGCCACACACTCATTGCATATTAAACTCATCGGTTTGACACTCAAATGTGACGGCAAAATATAAACAAATACTTATCAGTCCAGACGGGGTTAAATCTGCAGTTTTTGTTGTCACTTTTGCATTTTGGGACACAGAGCGACATGCTTGCAAGTGCTGCTCTTACAACTTCAAAACACAACAACACTTGCTGGGGTTAATGTTGCTAGGCAACCAAGTGTTGCATTCATGGCTTGCACAACTGAAGGATTGTGGGCTACTTTATCAACGAAGGAGTGACTGAAGGTTCTTGATTAAAATATATTTATTCTTTTCCATAAGCTGGGCCACATAGAAGTTGGTTCTGGGCCGCATGTCCTCAGGCAGCACTCTGAGGGTCATGTTCTTTGATTTCTCAAGTGCTTTAGTACCATTCAGCCTGCTTTGTTATGTGAGAAGTTCCATAAATTCCAGGTGGATACCTCCACAACCACCTGGATCTATGACTACCTCACAAACAGACCCCAGTTTGTAAGACTGAAAGGAAGTGTGTCTGAGATGGAGGTCAGCAGCACTGGTGCACCACAAGGAACTGTACTCTCGCCATTCCTGTTCACACTGTACACCTCAGACTTCCAGCACAACTCTGAGTCCTGTCATCTGCAGAAATACTCTGATGACTCTGCAGTTGTGGGGTGTATCAGTGATGGAAAAGAAGCAGAGTACAGAGAACTGGTCAGTCAGTTTGTTAAATGATGCGGTGACAATCATCTTATATTAAATACCAGCAAAACAAAAGAGATGATTGTTGACTTCAGGAGGAACAAGAATAAACAAAGCACTGTTTCCATCCTGGGAGAGGTGGTGGAGGTGGTGGAGGAATACAAGTATCTTGGAGTTCAGCGAGGACAACAAACTGGACTGGAAATGCAACACTGACTACATCTACAAGAAAGGTCAGAGCAGACTGTACTTCTTAAGGAAGCTGAGATCATTTAACAGCTGCACCGAGATGTTGCATATCTTCTATAAGTCTGTTGTGGAGAGTGCAGTCAGCTTTGCAGCATCTGCTGGGGTAGTAGCATCAGAACCAGAGACTTGAAGAGAATCAACAAACTGATCAAGAAAGCTGGTTCTGTGCTTGGAGTAACTCTGGAGCTGCTGGAGCTGATTGTCCAAAGAAGAATGCTGCACAAGCTGATGAAGATAATGGAGGATTCTTCACACCCTCTCCACAACACAGTGATGAAACAACAAAGTGTGTTCAGTGAGAGGCTTCTTCAGGTCCGATGCAAGACTGAAAGATACAGAAGATCATTCCTGCCAGCAGCCATCAGCCTCCGGAACAAGATCTCCTCAAGTTAATTATTATTATATACTACAATATTGAATTTCCCTTTGGGGATTAATAAAGTATTTTTCATTCATTTCATTCATTCATTTCATGTGGCCCGTGGGCCGCCATTTGCAGAGGCCTGCTTTAGAGCTACTTCTGCTACCATCTAGACAACATCTTCTTCAGGGAAGAACTTGCAGATAACAGCATGGATTTATAGGAAAGTTGGTCTGCCTTCAGTTCAGGCCTTTCACTGATAAAAAAAAAAAAAATCTGGAGTGTCATGACACTGAAATCCAGCAATGAAGATCCATGACTGCTGAGCTGACTCTGTGACTGCAAACAGAACGCAGAGCAAACACACTCCTCATGCATAAAATGTTGTACAGACCTGGAAAAATGTCAAACTGGATGCGTCAACAGCTTCTGCTTGGTGTGTGTGACTTTCCACGCTGAGTAAATCAGTGTGTGAACCTGCTTTGAGAGGAGAGTCATGCTGTTCATATTTTCAGCTGCTTTTAAATGTCCTACTGTTTCTTTCAACAGCATCAGGGTGAGTTTACTGATTTCCATCAGACCTGCAGCGCTGCTCTTAACAATCAAGAGGAGGAAAAAGAAGACTAATAAAGCCAGCTCAGATAAGAAAGAAAAAAAACCCCAGAAGTTTCCAGTCTATTCCACAGATCATGTGCAAGTTTTGTCAGGAAAAGTGCCCCTGTTACCTGAGAGAAATGGCAGGACTGCTCTGACAGCAGCTGTGATTCTCTGGGACATGGTGACATTTTCTTCCACACTTCTGGGAGATCCACTCTGACAATTCAATGTAAGGAATATCTCAAGCAATCGGTCTGCCACAGACTCCAAAAACTCTCACCTTCTCACTCTTTTCCATATTCAACAAGGAAGAAAAAAAACCCTCAGAGCTGTGGGTTTTTTTTTAGCTCCAGTGTGTAAGAATTTCTCCCATCTAGTAGTTCGCTAATCGAATGCAAACAACTGAGTAGTATGTCTTGGTGCCTCGCTGTATAAGCGTGTTGTTACCAAGAAAATGTGAAAATGTCAACATCTTGCATAATTTGACTTTCCTGTCAGGTGATGAGCTACAAAAGGATACACAATTCTGTTTCATTATTAATGGTGATAACTTACAAGCATGCCATCCAAGTGTTTAGAAGCAAGCTACTGCTAATAGCTAATGTCAACGTGTGAAAAAGTGACTGGAGGGAGGACATCAACCCCCACCCCGCTTGACAAATTATCTGAAATAAATTATGAAACATGAGGGGAACACTCTGGAAAAATATGTCTGAAAGGAGGGCAGGTAGCTTGCTGGTAGGACTGCTGTGAAGAGTAACAGCAAATGGAAACTGTTGTAACAGAGCTTTAGGCTAATTAACAAATTAGTTTAATTTTATCAGGCAAGTAACAAAGAATTATCTGACTCAGATGGGAGGATAAAGTACCTGCTGGACTATCTGCGCTGTTTCCATCATAATGCCAAAATAACCTTCACTGCTAGATTGAATTACTTTACCTTTCCAGCAGACACCTGCAAGCTCCAAGCTGGTTTGGAAGTTCCTCTTCCTCATGAATTGTCTGCAACGGGTGAACGCTACATGGATGGGAAAGTCTGGTGTGGGGATGAACATGTACCACATTCTTTTAAAACCAAGTTCCATTTGAGTACTTGCCAACACTGAGTGCTGAATATTATGGGATAATAGGTAAATGGGAACTTCAAATAACAAATATATTTCTTCAAGGTGACAAAAACACCCAGAACTGTGGAGACTGAATCAGAAATTCCTCCCACTTTTAAGTGAAGTAACTAGTCTAATTTCAAGCCTCTCTTTTCATCCCCACAAAGAGACAGGGGATGCTTTCCAGATCACTTCTCACATTCCTGGAAAATTTATAACAAAGGCTTTGGTTCACTTTCAGATGTGCATTTGAACCTCACTGAAAGTTTGTTCTAAATGGGAGCTAATGTTCATATCCTCATACAGCGTTTGAAATGTTTGTCTGATATTCTGATGAAGAGATTAGTACTTGTAACTCTAGACAACAGGTGTCAAACTCCAGTCCTGGAGGATCTGTAACCTGCAGGTTTTTGTTGTCTCCATGCTCCAGCACATCTGACTAAAATGAATGCGTAGGTTGACAAGAAGCTGCTGGATCTGTTTTATTTGAATTAAGTTTGTTGGTTCAGGGAAACAACAAAAATCTGCTCTAGTCTTTTGAGGGTCGGTATCAGACCCTCAAAAGACTAGAGTGTGACACCCCTATGATTTGCACATAAGGAATCTGAGTTTTAGTCAATCTCCAGAGTGCTTATAAACCCTGCCTCTTTCCAACCAGAAGATTTCATGTCAGAACATTTCAGTCAGAACAGGAAAGAACAGATCAGGGCACACAATAGTTTCAGGTGGTTTACAGGCTCTGAAAGGCCTTAGAGCTCCAGCTGAGGAAAATAGAGGGCAAAACTGATCAAGAAGAATGATCAGATATGGATGGAAAGGAAACCACAAAGTCTTCTTTTTTTTCTTTGGGTTTTGTTCATGATTTGTAACTAAGTTTTAGCCTCCAACGTGATATTTCTTTGATTTTCCCAACATATTTAAAGGAGTGCTATTATGGTATTTGGAGTTTTCTGAGCTTTCTACAGTGTTACAGTGTTGAATCCTCATCAGACATGTGAACGGCACTGTTTTTTATCACCTAAACACATGTTTGAGTTTGAGTTTGAGTTCCAGCACACTCTCCGTTCGGTTTCCATGGTGACGAAAAACGTCGTTTTAGAGAGTTTTTTCTAATTGGAAATCCTTGGGACGTCCCGGGGGATAAGGTTCAGTGATTGGTTACCTTCTACTGGTTAACAAGGGCATGTACAAATACATCAGGCGGGTGGAAAACGTGGGATAAAGTTATTTCCAACGATGGCTGGTGAGTTTACCAAAGAGAGACATCCTGCTGCATTCGTTGCTGTGGGTTGCTGTTTTCCACTTCATTTTCAGGGTCTGATTCAGGTTCCAACATGTAGGGTATGCTATGTGTTGAATTTGTATTTTTTTTTTTTTTTTTTTTTTTTTTTATTGAGTTCATATTAGCCTAATCCTTCTGTTTATGAGATGTTACAATGATGGCAAAAGCAGTTGCGGTGCGCGCTCCCGATGTAGCATGGTGGCGGGAGGCGGGGCTTAATGCGGAAGAGTCTCAATCCACTCGTTTTGCCCACAGGCTGATCTGACAGCCTACGGAGAGGGTCGGTCTGAAGTAAATAAAGCGATTTGTGACAGTAACTCGATCAATCCCAGCCCTTCTGGGCTCAGAAATAAAAATAAAGCCTGAAATGCACATAATAGTTCCACTTTAAGATAGTTCCACTTTAAGCTCCACTCATGTGCTCCATGGCACTAGCAATCAAAATTTCAGTTCTGTAACAACCCAAACTCAGACAACTTCTTAGATTCTTGATTTTTAAATCCCTTATGGGAAAAAACTAGCTGTACTTTTCACTATTCTGCATCAGGATGAGATGACGGACAAAAGAAATAATAAGAAGAAGCAGAAAGCCAATTTGCTGTATCTGAAGTCTCCAAGAAAAAAAAAAAAAGAAAAAAAATTGTTAAATTGTTAAATTATTCCAATGGATCTGTTGATCTTCTTGTTTGCACCATGTTTTCTATAGCTCAAACTCTCATCAAAAACAACTTCCAGGAGTTGTTCTACTTAATACCTGATGTAGGTCAGTCGATTCTTTAAAATCTAAATTAAATCTTAAATTATATGACTTTTTGCCAGAAAAAATAATAAAATGAGATTTTTTAATATTTAGAAATAATTTATTAAATTTGAACCATGCTTCATAGGTAGGCAACAAGTCTGCCTGCATTTGCATTCTCAGTCAATCTAACAAAGTTTGAGTGTGACCGAACTAGATTGGTGTCATCTGCAAACATAAATAGTGAAAGCACATTTGTGGTATAAGACATTTTTATACATGAAGAACACCAGAGGTCCAAGGATGGACCCCTGTGGGACCCCTAATGGTCTGTGTGAAATGTAGCACTTGACACAAATCTTGGAAATGTAATTTAACAGCCATTAAAAGGTAACTCTTCTGAAGCCATATATATGTGATTTAGTTAATAGAATTTTGTGGTTTTAGAGTATTAAAATCTGGTTGTAAGTGGGTCACAGTGGTCCAACAGAACCTCCCACGGACGAGAAATTCCCACTCTCAAAGCGGAACAGATATGGTTGAATTAACTTAAGCCATTTTCTTAGGAATTACAGCAAGTATAGTTTAAGGACTATCAACGTTACTTTGTCAGATAAAGAAATCCCAACTTACATTCCTTAAGCATTAATTATTTAACACCAAAGTTTGATTAATTTGTGTTCCTCCCACAATGTTACACTTCTGTACCATAAAACTTGAGGTTGAACATCATTAAGACATTCTCAGTTCATGTTTAACTTTCTTCTTTTATTTTATTATCCATGTCTTGTACCCTAAAGATTTGTTAAATAAATTTTTCACATTTAGTTACCAAGTAATTGTGATTCTGATTTCTACAGTGGCCCTGAGGTTAATTCAAGCGAAACTTATGAAGCACCATCTGAGACTGACTGATTGAAGTAGTAAAATTTTCAACGACTGACTTATTTAACGCCATAGATGAGATCATAGGTTACCATTTACCCTGTAGCTTAACATAGCTTGAAAATAAGAGGTGGTGCTCTCAAGGTAAATACTATTAATTGTTAAATATTAACATTTCATATTAATTTATGAATCACTACATAATGTAGCACGATTTAAACACAACTGCCCTCCTGGGTATAGAGCTGCTTGTAGCATCTTCTCATGGCTGCTTCCTGCAGAGTAACGCACCGTGTCACAAAGATAAAATCATCTCCCAACTGCTTTATTCTCACTGTACTCCAATGTCATCCACAGCCACCAGATCTCAGTCCAACAGAGCATGTTTGGGATGTGGTGGTACAGGAAATTCTCATCCTGGATGTGCAGCCGACATATCTGCAGTAACTGTCGGATGTTATCAGGTACAAAAATCTTGTGTCAAAGATTCAACCTTGTTGAATCTATAAGAAAAATTAAGACTCCTCTGGAGAAAAATAAAATGTCTACATTGATACTTGCAAGGTGACCTGATAAAGTGGATGGTGAGTGTAAATATGTTGTTTAAACTGTTTTTATTTTTTTAGTTGTGACATTTTGAAAACTGGTCCATAAGTTCATGGTTTGGATGAGCTTTGGAAATACGTAAAATAAACCGTAAAAATTTCAGCTGGTGATGAACTCCTCCAAGCTGTAATAGAAGGAAAAGTGAAAGGGATGAAGAAGCAGCCTGATGAAGGGACATCCAGGGACAGAAATGGACCATCAGTGTGGAAATGACAGACGGATAGACCTGCACCTGAAACAACACAACTCAACTCTGAGTGTCTTTAAGTGAGTGTGATTATGAGAAAATGCACATTGCAGCACATGATTGAATAGCTAATATGTTTGGCAAAAACACTCCTGCATTATTCAGAAGGCAAATACTGAATCACACACACACACACACACACACACACACACGCACACATTGCTTTTTTTTTTACCATCTGCATACATAGTAATCCAAGTAAAACACATCTCAGACCCACACACACACACACACACACACACACACACACACACATAAAACTCTGCAGGCATAGAATGCATCTTGAGGATTACAGACAAACTCACACACAAACATAAAAAAAAAAACTATTAAAAAATGATGTCGCTCGGAGGCATAAAACACATGCATTTTAAACTTTCCAGCTTTGTGAGGGTCCTTTGAAGCTCGGTTTTACAGTGAGGACTGACCACAAAACCTAAACAGAGTGGAAAATATGGCTTATTTTTCAGACATGGACTCCTCCACAGGCACACACTGATTTATCTTCCCATAATTCATATCTGCAGTGCACAAACACACCATCACACACGCCGTCTGTCGAGACCTCCATCTCTCAGCAGCTGCCTGTTCCCACCCTTTATGTAATGTCCTCTTCCTCCCAGGACTTCTCCCTCCTCTGTAATCCATGTCATCCACAGAGGCACCAATCAGATATTTATCATCCGCAGCCCTTAAAGAATCTGCCTACAAGCTCTGACAGAGAGGGGAAGGAGGAGGAGGTGGTGCCGGGTGGGGGTTAATTAGATTTTGGCAGGTATTATTCATTTCTGAGACATATGGAAGTCCGAATTCAGCGCCAGCAGGGTAAACAACGGCCACACAAGGCAGCAGGATAAATAAAACAAACACAAGAAGTAAATGTGCCGATGATTGTGGACACAGTGAGAAATAAGTTGTGGGACGGGGGCCCATGGCTGGAGGTGGAGTTTGTTAATGGTGGAGGGGAGATTTGAGAGGATGAAAGTTTTGATGAAGTGCTTTCAGCCTCAAGTTGTTTTTTTTTGTTTTTTTTTTAACAAGACGGAGGAAGAAGTCCTCAGAAGCCAGAGATGCAAGACTAGGAAGAGATTTCAACACGGTCCCTGTTGAGTTTATTCACACCTGACATGTTTAAAACAAAGGAAATCAGGCAGCAAATGATCTAAAGACGTACAATGTTCCACTGATGAATGGGATGTAACAAGACACGACAGTCCCAAATCAATCCATGAGTCTGCATCTATATGTTGTTACATGAACATATTGCAGCTCCTATCTGCACCAATTCATCCATCTGCAGAAATGTATTAATACACTGATATTTGGATCTGTATTGCTGTATGAATTCACATTCATAATCTGATTCAGTGATCAACGATCCAAATTGAAAGTCTGAACCAATCATGGATCAAGTCATCATCTGCCAGATGTTCTTCAGGAAAAATAAAGTTTTCTTGACTTGTTTCAACAACCAGAATCCTTGATGAGGAAACTGTGGAAATTCGAAGGTGTGTGGGAGATTACGTCAGAGTGTACCTTTGTTGTGGTTCCTGCTGTGGTTTGTGTGGCTTTGGTGGACATGACAGTTTCCCCAGCAACCAGGACCTTCATCTGCATCGTATCTGGCAATCAAACAGCCAGTGTATCAGACCAGCTGATACTCACTTGGTGTCCTGTGTCCGTGTTTGGATCCCAGTTGTCACTCAGTTCATCCAACAACTTTGCTTTGTAAGTCGTGAAAATATTGAGTTTGAGACTCTGATAGTACTATGGTTTACCGTTTAACCTGACAGAAAAATTCCAAAACAGTTTTTGCAAAGTTTTGTTTCATGATGTGAACATTTTAAAGTTCAATATCCAGAAAGTGATTTAGTCTGTTTCTGTTAAAAGAACCAATTGATTTTCATTTAAAAGTCAGACTGAACTCAGGGAGGAAATGAGATTTTTCTCATTTGATTTAAATGAAGGGATTGTGTTAAATCAGCTGTGATACTGGCTTGTATTGATCTGTGGATCCTGAATCCGATCAAATCATTTTGCGGCAGAATTTGTTATATTGGCAAACACTGACTTGTTGTCAGGTGAATTAAATTTGTGCTTTACACCCCCGGTCAGGACCTGCAGATGCTGATGCTCAGGCTGTAATGATGTACACTGCTGCTGGTGCCGAAGATCAAACAAGGTTTGAGTTGGAGGAAACTTTTGGCTTTAAAGTGCATCTCTTAAAAGTGTTCTTAACAGCAAGATATCTCAGCACATCATAATTAAACTCAATAGAAGTATTTGCAAATTAACATTCCATAATAAATTGACTGCACCGCGAAGACAAGACGGTACATTTTCATTTCTACACACATGACATGACACACATGACACACATGTTCTACACAACATGAAATTTCCACTACCGATTGTTGGAGTCTTAACATTTTTTACCACAAAATGATTCAATTGGACTCAGAAACGCTACCAAATCTGAGGCATGGTATTTAAGTGTTAACTTGGAGCCATTGTTTGGTAAAAATTAAAAGAAAATCCAGACTTATTTCTGCGATGAGTCCTGAATAAGACAGTTGTGATGATGATGAACTCAACTTGTTGAAGTTCATGGTGAGAACTGGAAGACTTGTGGTTTCTCTCACCAGCAAATAACCTGTTTGGATTATTTTTTGTCATCATGATAAAGATAAACCGCAGGAGGATGTTGTTTGACTTGAGGCCAAATGTGCTGAATCAGGACTGTTTAGTACGAAACACAACACACACTCATGCAAACATTTATTCAAAGTGATGGCGAGGAGCAGAATGTGCTCACAGCAGAAGGAATGTGGTTGCCGAGTGTGTCAGGATTCAGTGTCTGGCTTTCTGACTCACTGCTGGTGGACTGCCTGAGGGAGGAGGCAATATGGGGGGAAATCACTGAAAAAGAAAAAAAAAGTGTCAAATGGAAAAAAATACATAGGAATTCCTGAGGCTAAAGATACATCACAGTGCATGGCTGAGAAGGAAGTAAGACGTCCCACTTTACAGAGACATCCACTTTCATTTGGACCCCATCAATGACTTTTTCAATAGCCATTACCAGCAACGACATGAAAAAACAGAGGAGAAAGCTTCAGGATCAATGGTCTGATTAAGGAGAGGGAAAAACTCATGACTGCTGATGGCTCGGAGAGATGGAGTCTTTCAAGTAACTGATGAAATGTCTACCAAGTAAATAATCCAGAATAATGGCACGTTCATTTCTAAGGGGTTGATAGTGACATCATGAAGACATTTTAAATGATGACTTTACCAGTCCCAACCATGATAGTTTGCTTCTGGAGTTAAAAAAAAAAAAAGCATAAAATTATCTGTAATGAATTGCTTAGTACTCGTTGGTGGACACCAGCAGTGAAGGATGCCGTCAAGCTGAAGAAGGAGTCCTATCGGGCCTTTTTGGCCTGTGGGACTCTGGAGGCAGCTGATGGGTACCGACAGGCTATGCGGCATGCGGCTTGGGCTGTTGCCGAGGCAAAAACTCGGGCATGGGAGGAGTTTGGCGAGGCCATGGAGAAAGACTTCCGGACGGCTTTGAGGCGATTCTGGTCCACCATCCGGCGGCTCAGGAGGGGGAAGCAGTGATCCATCAACACTGTGTACAGTGGAGGTGGGGAGCTACTGACCTCAACTCGGGACATTGTGGGTCGGTGGAAGGAATACTTCGAAGACCTCCTCAATCCTACCAACACGTCTTCCGATGAGGAAGCAGAGAAGAGGGCCTCAGGGGTGGACTCTCCTGTCTCTGGGACTGAAGTCGTTGAGGTGGTCAAAAAGTTTCTTGGCGGCAAGGCCCCGGGGGTGGATGAGATCCGTCTGGAGTTGCTTAAAGGGGTGCAATTATGGTATTTGGAGTTTTCTGAGCTTTCTACAGTGTTACAGGGTTGAATCCTAATCAGACATGTGAACGACACTGGTTTTTTATCACCTAAATGCATGTTTGAGTTTGAGTTTGAGTTCCAGCACGCTCTCCGTTCGGATTCCATAGCAACGAAAAACTCGCCATTTTAGAGAGTTTTTTCTCCTTGGAAATCCTTGTGACGTCCCGGGGGATACGGTTCGGTGGTTGGTTACCTTCTACTGGTTAACAAGGGCATGTACAAATACATCAGGCGGGTGGAAAACATCGGATAAAGTTATTTCCAACGATGGCTGGTGAGTTTACCAAAGAGAGACATCCTGCTGCATTCGTTGCTGTGGGTTGCTGTTTTCCACTTTGTTTTCAGGTTCCAACATGTAGGGCTGTATGCTATGTGTTGAAATTGTATTTTGTTTTTTATATTATATAGTTATAATATAGTTCATATTAGCCTAATCCTTCTGTTTATGAGATGTTACAATGACGGCAAAAGCAGTTGCGGTGCGCGCTCCCGATGTAGCGTGGTGGCGGGAGGCGGGGCTTAATGCGGAAGAGTCTCAATCCACTGGTTTTTCTCACAGGCTGATCTGACAGCCTACGGAGAGGGTCGGTCTGAAGTAAATAAAGCGATTTGTGACAAAAACTCGATCAATCCCAGCCCTTCTGGTCTCAGAAATAAAAATAAATTAGCCTGAAATGCACATAATAGTTCCACTTGAAGGCTCTGGATGCTGTGGGGCTGTCCTGGCTGACACGCCTCTGCAGCATCCCGTGGACATCGGGGACAGTGCCGCTGGATTGGCAGACTGGGATGGTGGTCCCCCTTTTTAAGAAGGGGGACCGGAGGGTGTGTTCCAATTACAGGGGAATCACACTCCTCAGCCTCCCTGGGAAGGTCTATTCAGGGTTCCTGGAGAGGAGGGTCCGCCGGATAGTCGAATCTCGGATTGAGGAGGAGCAGTGTGGTTTTCGTCCTGGTCGCGGAACGGTGGACCAGCTCTATACCGTCTTTGGGGTCCTGGAGGGGGCATGGGAGTTTGCCCGACCAGTCTACATGTGCTTTGTGGACATGGAGAAGACGTTCGACCGTGTCCCCCGGGGGCTCCTGTGGGGGGTACTCCAGGAGTATGGGGTACCGGACCCCCTTGTGCGAGCTGTCCGGTCCGTGTACGACAGGTGTCAGAGCTTGGTTGTCGGTAGTAAGTCGAATTCTTTTCCGGTGAGGGTTGAACTCTGCCAAATCTGCTCTTTATCACCGATTCTGTTCATAACTTATATGGACAGAATTTCTAGTCGCAGCCGAGGTGTTGAGGGGATCTGACTTGGTGGCCTCAGGATTGGGTCCCTGCTTTTTGCAGATGACGTGGTCCTGTTGGCTTCATCTGGTTGTGATCTCCAGCTCTCTTGAGCTTCAAGCTCCAGCTTGAGCGATTCGTGGCCGAGTGTGAAGCGGCTGGGACGAGAATCAGCACCTCCAAATCTGAGACCATGGTCCTCAGCCAGAATAGGGTGGATTGCCCTCTCCGGGTCGGGAGTGAGGTCCTGCCTCAAGTGGAGGAGTTTAAATATCTCGGGGTCTTGTTCACGAGTGAGGGAAGGATGGAGCGCGAGATCGACAGACGGATCGGTGCGGCGTCTGCAGTAATGCGGACTCTGCGCCGGTCTGTCATGGTGAAGAAGAAGCTGAGCCAGAACGCGAAGCTCTCAATTTACCAGTTGATCTACATTCCTACCCTCACCTATGGTCATGAGCTGTGGGTTGTGACCGAAAGAGCGAGATCTCGTATACAGGCGGCTGAAATGAGTTTCCTCCGCAGGGTGGCCAGGCTCTCCCTTAGAGATAGGGTGAAGCGCTCGGTCATCTGGGAGGGGCTCAGAGTAGAGCCGCTCCCCAGCACTGAGAGGAACCAGTTGAGGTGGCTCGGGCATCTGGTCAGGATGCCTCCTGGACGCCTCCCTGGTGAGGTGTTCCAGGCACGTCCCTCTGGGAGGAGACCCCGGGGAAGACCCAGGACACACTGGAGGGATTATATCTCTCGGCTGGCCTGGGAACGCCTCGGGATCCCCCCCACAGAGTTGGCAAATGTGGCTGGGGAGAGGGGAGTCTGGGCTTCCCTGCTTAGGCTGCTGCCCCCGCGACCCGACCCCGGATAAACGGCATGAAGAAGAAGATGAAGAATTGCTTAGTATATATTTAGTTTTCAAAAACTGGATTTATGTGGACTTGTTTAAATTGGATGACAATAAAATGGCTTGAATAAACTGAACATTTGTTAAATAAACTACTTTAAAACAGAAAAAATCCTGACTATATCAAAGCTATATCAAATTTAAGAAAGATCCTTCATGAATCATGAAATGAAGGTTAAGGATTGTTGAGATGCTGGAATCTTCCATCAGATAAGAATGGGACAAAATTCCTTTGCTACAACTCCAGCCACTGGGTTCCTCACTTTCCAGATGTTTGGCAGTTGTTGAAAGGAGAAGGGGGTGTGGGGGTGGGGCTGCACAATGGCAAACATCGCCCTGTTAAACAATATAATTTTTAGACAACCTTTATCCCAGATTAGCTTATATTTGAGAAACTCAGCATCTCTGAAACGATTCTTTTATTCCCAGTCCCTGACCTGTCCCTCCCCCAGTTGTTTGCACCAGTTGCTTTTCCAGCCTTCCGTTGCTCCTGTTCCAACTTTTTACAGATCTGTTGCTGCCATCAAATGCAACATTAGCTCATATTTTCCATGAAAGGGTAAAACCTCAACATCTGATGTTATTTATGTTCTGTTGGGGGTAAAATAAGGGTAGATGAGATTTGATTACATTTTGGTGTAATTAAGTATTTACACAGATCCCTAACTTTTTGGGAATTGTACTCGTTTCTACCCTACGACTGTTAACCTGAACAGTTATATTGCAGAATAATTTCTGTTATTACGGATATGCTTAAATCCATATCACATTGAAATATGATTATTAAGAGAGTTCTGTAGTGATAAAGAGACTTTGTTGTATTGTTTTCATTCCTTTAGGGCATTCTAACTGACTCATCACAGCCTGCGACTGAGAACAACACAGGTTTTGACTTTTGTACCAATAGGAATTATTCCTGAGAAAGAAAGGAAAAAAAGTGTCTCCCAAGCTGCACCTTTAATCATTCTCCAATCAGATTCTCATTCGGCTTTGTGCTGAAAATCGGCAAGAAGAATGTTGTTCCACCTAGAAGCTTTCAGAGCTATGAAACCCACTCTGCTGACGGAGATCAATGGTCTCGCTGTATATTTAGTCTATGCTGGCTCAATAAGGCAGATTTAGAGGAGCTGGTGTTTTATGGGACAAACATATAGTTTGTGTGCGATGAAATGTGTCGAAGGAACACAAAAACACTCAGCAGAAGAAATGGCTGGTAATCATCGAATAGACATGAGATGCGGCAGAGTTTTGTTCATCCTGCAGAAACGAAGTGCAAAAAGTGTACACAGACATGAACGTGATTAATAAAATGATTGGTTATGAAGAGATTACCTGACCTGGACATGGCTTGGACACAGAGAGCATGTAGAGTACTCTCTCTTTTTCATGAACAGGCATGAATCAGAAAAACAATTGTTTGCTTGGGAGCAGGGAGAATTCTGGTGCATTTCACTCTCTATCCCCTAAACCCAAGGCACACCATGAAGGTAATGGAGGAGTGTGATGCAGTCACGGAAAATCCAGTGCTGTAATAACAGCAGAGGAGGGAATGATCATCAGCCCATCATTTTGTCTCTGGAGACTTGTCTCCGCCCTCGTATGCACACACACGAAGCCTTGCGCAACAGAAAATACGGCTCAGCCCAGTAGCAGACGTTGTAGCCATTAGCTGGTCAGATTTGATTTATTATGATCAGCAATTAGATAAATCTCAGTAATAATTTAAGTGTGGTTCTGTCTTTTCCCAGGAGTCCGCTGTAGCAATGTGATCAGGATACTCACAGTGGCCGCAAATGGTGCTGGCGTTGCTCGGGATCAGTAGGACCATAGACTGTATATAGAGATGGACGGAGCCTCCGTGATGTCACCTGTAGGTTTCTGAAGGCCTGAATTGGAGCTCGGTGAGCGGTTCCTACTATCGCCATCTTGGCAGCGTCATGCGCGTCGTCTCACCCAGATAGAGGGGGGCTGTGAGTGTCATGGTGGATGATTGACATCGAGCGAACTCCAAGCTTTCTGTAGCTAAGAGCTAACCGAGCTAACCTGGAGATAACAGGAGCTACCCAGCTAACGGAGGTTAGTGGGCTAAAGCTAAGTTACGTTGTTAACTGGCTAAAAAACGCGGTTGTTCTACATTCTTCTTACTTGAAGCGGGAGATTGGTACCTGTCAATCAAAAGAACACACCCCTGAATAAGCCAAACTTCGAGATTAAATTACTTTTAAATGGGAGAGTTAGAAAAAACTTCACCCCCCCCCCCCCCCCCCCCCCACACACACACACACAGTTGTCATGAAGGTAAACTGAAAAATGGATTTATTAAACTGAAAATGGATTAATATTTAATATATTTAATATTAAATATTAATATTTAATAAATATTAAATAAATATTAATAAATATTTATAATAAATAAAAATAATAAATAAAATAATAATAAATAAATAATAAATAAAATAAATAAATATAATAAATATTAATATTTAATATTTAATATTAAACTATTAAACTGAAAATTGATTTTTATACCAGGCTGTAAACATGTTTATTTCTGCTGTCAAGTTGGTCTTTTTAACATAGAGTCTATGGGGATTTGCTCTGTTTTGCAGCCCATAGGGGGATGAAGGGGGAACTGCAGTTTTATGCACTTCCGCATAGGCGTCACTTTTTTACCGCTGAAGGCTCCATCCATCTTTCATATACGGTCTATGAGTAGGACCCACTGTGGACACCCAAAGATATGATTAAACAGGTAACACAGAGAAAAAGCTCCATCACCAGTCAAATGCAGGATTAAGTTGAAAAAAGCAGCACGTTGAGTAAAGACGGTTGTCCACCTGGATGTTGATGCTTAGTCTGCTCAATCACTGCTTTACAATGATCAGGGACCACTTCCCTCTCACAGCATTGGAAAACATCATTGTTCTTTATGGTTTTATATAAATAGGGTGATAAATAATTGAGTGTTTTTAAAAAAAAAATATTCAGAAACCAACTTTTTCAGACCTGCAGCTGAAGTTGGATCATTTCTGCCTTTCAATACATAAATAAATCTCAAATTTCACAAATGATGCTAAATTGTGCCAAATTGTGTCAAACTGTGGCGAACTGAAAAACGTCTGGCCACCTCTTGACTAAAATCCCTGTAACTTTGTTGTGCTTTGCTTCAGCTGCATGAAACTTTGCAAAGGTACTGTCCACATGTCGAGACATGGTTTTCTGGGTGTTTTTCTCGACAGTAGCATTTTTTTTTTTTTTTTTTTTTTACGCTTCTATATACTTTGAAATACAAGAAAAAAATTTTAGGCAAGGAAAAAAATATAAAAAAATATCTTATGTTCCATCTCCAGTTACTTTAAAAAAGTAACAACTGTGGCGATGCTTTCGTTTCAGATAAAATCCCACAAGTAGTAGCTTTAATTTGATACCAAGGTAGTTTATGTAGAATGTATAATCACAGAGAAATATGCCATTGTATTTGTGTATATCATTTTCAAGCCAAAACATTCAAATGACCCTTGGGGTGGAAGAGGGTAAACTGGTCAGATTTAATAGATGAGTTACATAATAGACTTACATAATCTCACTGTTATCTTTAAAATCATTTGAAGTGAAAGATTAAGATCAACTAATTTGTTCCAGACTTCTGCCACAGCAGGGAATTCTCTGGAGATCTTTATCTCTCAGCAGGGAATTATTGTGTTTATTTACAGAACTTAAAGAACAGCAGATGAAGCACCTCAATGATTTTTCTTTTTCATTTCTTATTTGTATTGCAGCCAAATCCACATTAACTGGTACTAAGGGGTGCTGAGTGTGTCAGTATCCACACCATTACACCACCAGCAGACTGAAGGGTTGATACAATGAAGGATTAATCCATGCTCCCATGTCCTTTCCGTGATATTCTGATGCTGCCATCTGAATGTGGAGCTGAAAGAAGACTATTGGACCGTGTTCTTTTGCCCAATCTTGGTAACCTTGTGTGATTTGCTGCCTCAGTTTCCTGTGTGGGCTTCTGCTGCTGTAGCCCATCGGTTGCAAGGTTGGATGTGTTGCTTGCTCAATTATGCTGTCCTGTAGTTAGTAGTTATCTGACTTCCTGTTGCCGTTTTATCATCTCTAACCAGTCTGAATTTTCACCTCTGACCTCAGCAAGTAGTTTTACTCCAGACAACTGCTGCATTTTTCAGACCATAAACTCTAGAGATGTTGTGTGTGAAAATCCCAGTAGATCAGCAGTTTCAGAAGGACTCACCACCAACAACCATGTCACGTTCCCTTTCTTTTTTCTGATCCTCTTCTCTTCTTATTTGATAATGTGATGAAGACAATTCCTCTGTATTGTTTGTAAACAATAGCTTTGTTTGAGAAAAGCAACTTTAAAAACATGTAGATAATAATCAGGTGATTAAAATAAATCAGAAATGGTCTCCATGGAAAAGTGGCTGTCAAGACTCCTTTTTTTTGTGACTTTTTTTTTCATAAGTTTTTAGTGAACACAAGCGCAACTAAACACTGAACATCACCAGTGATTCTGTGCCATCCATTTTCTTAACTGTTTAGGTTATACAGTATCATCTTTCAGTTCTCAGTGTTGGTTTTCTTCCTCTCTGTAGTCCGTTTCATCCATTTGTGTCTTCTGGAATCTTTTGTATGTCAGCTTTTCCACTGTATAAATCTCAACAATATGAATACATTTCTCGATGGATCTGCCTGCTAATAATGATTATCTTGTACAGACTCATATGAAAGTTTAACAAAGGTAAAAAAAGAAACTTTTCAAAAGTTCATTACAACCCCAGATTTTTCCCATTTCTGATTAATGGTATTCCTTATCTTTGGATTCATCCAAAATCCATGACAATGGTTGAGATGGTCGTTCTACATTTTCACATACAAAAAAAAAACAACAACAAACTAATTAAATATTAATTGAGAATTCTCTCCTCTTGTCAGTGTTCTTCCACATATTTTACAAATCGTCTTTGGGTCCTGTATGTTGTTTTATTTTTTTCCAGTTTTCTTTTACGTACTGGGCTGAGTGTGTGTTATATGTGACAAAGCATGGTAAGAGGCTGATACAGATTGGAATGACTTTGCTTGATGTGCTTCATGAATCAAGCTTATTATTTCATTTTTAGTGGTGGGAATTCTCCTGATTTCTTTATTATGGTCATCTTTTGATATCAGAAGAATTCAGGTTTGCCAAATTAATCTTTTTTTTCCTAAAAAGTTCCTCATTCTCCATCCTTCTCCAAAGCCTCCCGTGATGTGATTTTTTTTTTGCTGTCTATTGAATAAATCCACAATCATTATTATTAGGTTTAAATTCATTGTCATATGTTAAGATTTGTAAATTTCATTCAGTTTGATATCTTTGGCTATTCTATACCTTGTTTTCAATGTGTCCTGTGTTTGGGTCAAGCTTGTTATAGAGGGTTTTATTCATTTATTTGTATTTTTCTTTGAATCCGATCAGATTTTTAATTTAGTGATTTAATTTCATTGATTTTTTTACATTTAGCTTTGCAGGCTGATTTACACCAGATGTCGACATATTGTGAAGAAGGCAAGGTAAGAGAACACATGTAAAAAAAAAGTGTAGGTATGCTACATCCAACAGCTGGACTGTTTCAAACTGGTTCAGCTTTTATCATACAGAGAAATCCACAGATATGCTAATCATACACTGCTTTGTATGGCTGCGTCTCCTGATGACATTCACCCTATACATTATATTTTATTTTATATATTAAAGATATTAAATGTCTATTTAATCACAGATGAATCACAGATGTTGCGTGTTCAAAACAGCCAGTGTGTGTTCTACCATGAAACAAAACTCTGCTGCAACGTCACGCAGCGCCCCAGATGTAAAAGTTGTATGGTGCAGTTTCTCAGCCTCTGGAGGCTGCTGGGTAGCAGCGACTCTAGAAATGCACAACATAGATGTCACCATGTCTTCACACAAGTCTGCAACGTGGAGTGTTAAGGTCAGAAAGCTACGAAAGTTACATCCTTCAGCTCTACAAGGACAAAACAGAACTTCCAGTCATCCATAGAAGCACATGGAGAGAAACTGTTTTTTAACTTAAATCACTTTCTCGTTATGCTTTTTTAGAAGTAAAGAAACTTAGAGTTGTTTTTTTTATTCTAATCTTGATTTTATATCTTATTAAAAATATTACCAAGATGGGGTTCTTTCATGTCAGAAATGCTTCCAGTGCGACTGTTCCTCTTCCAGGCCAGTGCAGAAATACTGATCCATGGTTTTATCACCAGTACAACAGATTGCAATGCTCTTTTTCCTGGTCTTCCTTAAAAAATGATAAATATGTCACATCTTTTACAAAACTCAAGTGCTTCTAATGAAAACCAACGAGAGACCTCATATCATATCATATCATATTAAATTCTCTAGTTTTGCTGCTTTTGTGTTGATTTAAAAAATACTTTCATCATTATATACTTTTATGCACGTTATTTGTATTTTTTAAAGTTCTTAAAGGCTTAAGACCTAGTTACTTATCAGACTTGCTTTTAGCCTATGCCAGGGTTGTGTACCAATACTAACAGTATGGAGAAGCATCTCTTAGTGTTTATAATCATCGTCTTTAGGAACAGACTGCCAGAACACCTGACGGCAGCTGGAAATGATGATATTTTTAAGAGGCAGCTGAAGACTTTATTTTTTAGTAAAGCTTTTAAGTAACAATGTTTTTGTTTTTAAATCCTATTTTTAACTTATTTGAAGGAAATTTGTTGCATTTGTTATATTTAATGCGTGATGTTTTATTTCAAACATCTTTTATTTTTCCAGTGTGCTAGCATTCCCAGTGAAGGTAAAGATGATTATAACTGTGCTTCTTGAGACATTATTTCATCTACATGTGTTGATGTGTGACCATGTGTATGCGTGTGTTTTGTGCTGTATATGTGTGTGATTTGTGGGTTTGTGTGGGGGGTTTGATGGGTAAATATGTTTCCTGTCTTTTGTTTGTTTATTGTGTTTCGTTTTTGTATGAACATTGCTTTATAAGTGAAAACTTACTGACAATCAGTCCGATGGAGAGATGAATCCTACCCAGACGCTGAACCTCAGCATTATTGTCTGAACAGAGAACAGAACAGAAAACAGCCATCTTTAAAATAAACGCTTCGGAAAATCCTTCAAGAACTCTAAAAAAGTGTTTTCTGAAGACTGTTGAGGACGATTGGGAACTAGTTTAGATATTAGCATTTAATCATGTGTCTGAGGAAAGTTATTAAAATAGAAAAAATAATTATCAATGAAAAGGGCAAGATAAGGCAAATTTATTTGTATAGGACATTTCATGTAAAAAAAAACAAAAAACATTTCAAGGTGCTTGTAAAGAGAAGACAACAAAAATAAAATAATAAATTAGATTAAGATTATTAAAAGAAAAAGAAGAATTATGGGGCACCAGTGGAGGACACTGGAAACTAGTGAGCAAAGGTTGGTATCAGTCTGACAGACGTGTGTTTACATGTCAGTCTGGGACAGACACAGTGAGCACAGACCTGATGATGACAACCAGCCCTGACCTTCACAACCTGCTCTTATAACTTACAGAAATGACACAAAGCTTTTCTAAAAGGTTCAGACTGTGCTGAAGTATAAAACTGCTCAGACCTTATATTGACTTTTATTCTGCTGAGTATTGGACTGATACTGGTTCTGACTCAGATACTAGGTTTAGATTGGTTTCCTGTAGCTTTTTTGAGTTTATATGAAAATGAATTAGAACATGAACAGTGGCTCGAGAGTTACACTCTGCAAATGTTCATCTTAGATATGCAAAGTTAATCACCCCGTGAGGAAAAAGTGCGTGTGCCGGACTGAGCCTCGGATTATCTGGCTTGCTTCTGTTTCTTCTGCAGTGACAGAAGAACAAATCTTTCTGTTTCGGACTTGTAAACAACTTTAAAATGCATTAAAAAATCTGACTTTTCATGTCCTGAAAGGAGCAGAAAAACAAAGTTCTTAACCTTTGTTTTCTTTCTTCCTGGGCTCCTGTATGGTGCTGATGGACAGTAGCTAAAAATGAACCATCTGGCACATTTACAGCACGTAAGCGTTGATCAGCGTGTGTGCTCATTATGAATTCTATTTTCCACTTTATTCCACATAGTTGGTCATTAACAGTGTTAAATGTTTGTGTTAATTGGTTAATTAGCAGGAAACACCCAGTTTGCTCTCTGAGTCCCAGCAGGTGATTTCCACTAATACGAGCTACAGTCTGTGAGCTTCTGCTTTGTTTTTCTGCAGACGTGATCAATGCACTAAACATACACACTCAGAAAGCCGCCTGAAGGAAGACGTTCAGACTCCCCGCACATTATTTATCATTTAATTAAACACGTATTATCCTGTGTGGTATTTACATAGAAACACACAGAAGGGTTAAACAGCTTCAGGAAAGGTCATATTTAATTACATCCAGTATGTATCCCTCTGAGCCCTGAAACAATTACAAGTTAATGGATGAAGTCACAGAGAGCGGCTTTCCGAGCGATTCTGGAATAAAAAACACATCCTGAGTGTGCAGCTAAGTGTGTATTTTGTAAAACATTGTCTGTTTTTCACTGTTTGTGTGGATTTTTGTTGGAAAGGTTTGTTGGTTAGGTTCAGGTCGTGGTTTCATCCAAGAACACAGAGGGAAACACATGCATGTGTGTGTTTTGTTCACGGAGCCATTTCACAGCTTTTGAAAGTCATTTCATTGGAGCAGAGCCTGCCCTTATTCTTCCCACTAATCACTCGCAATTGTCCAATTAAGCCCAATCACTTTCACAGACCAACGCCCTCGACGTAATGAGCCCATCATAAGAGTTCACTCGCTCTCAATCACAAGCCCGCGATGGGATTTTTCCTTATGCACATAATTACATCCACATACCGAGCAGGACAGCTCGGAGTATTGAAGGTTTTCTCTGAGACTGGGAGAGAACACTTCTTTTTGGGTTTTTTTTTTTTTTTTGTTTTTCTTTGCAGGAAAAGTTTGTAGTAGAGTACTTACCGGTTCATGGGTGACTCTTATTGTCTGCTCCAAACAGGTAATTTGTCCAACTGTTCATCGGAAAAGTGCTTTAATTTGTCCAGGTCTGATTTGTTCAGTTTTTTTTTCTTTCTTCAACTCAATTCAATGTAAAAAAAAAAGTGTCTTATATCACTAATATATTAGTGATATAAGATATATTAGCAAATTTTCAGTTATTGTTCCTGTTTTAGGCTCCAGTTATTGGAGTGACTGTTGTAAATTAAGTCTTTTCTTTTATGAAAGGGGGTGAATACATTTGAGAACGACTATATATCCTCCCGCAAGTGTTTCTTCTTTGAAAAACTTTCTTTATACAGACTGACAACAAGACTCTCAGCACCCAGGACAATGAAGAAACAGCAGGGATCTGCAGTTTTCTGTTAATTCAGCTCAGCTTTAGCACAAAGACACAAAGCAGCATTGAGTCATGGTGGGAGATGAATGGTATCAGACAGAGAGCATCTTTAAGTGCTGAGGAAGAAGATAGGATGCCAAATGAATTCCAGACAGCCAGAGAAGAGTCTGATTGTCCCCGCTGATGAATTTTCATGGACACCTGCTGAACTGGGAACGCACGGCGTATGAATATGCTGATCCATGAATCAGGTGGAAAAACATTCTGGCTGGTTTCAGTGGAAACTTTGCTGCTGTTCGAGCCAACGCCAAGTGAGCATGAGTGGATCCGACCCATCTGAGTGCACACATCAAGCAAATGTCGTTTGTGGCATTGGGCATCATCCAGCTTTGGTTTCTATGTTGGTCTTCTCACTGAAATTTATGTTCTACAAATGCTGCTGCAATTTTTTTTTCTTTTATTTTAACCATCCGTGCTGAAACGGCGTCTGCACTACGACTGTGAAATCATATGTGAATGACTGGGTCACCTGAGGCCTTTTATGGATGATTACAGTTTATTTCAACACACACTGTGTCTATTGATGTGCCTTTTATCAGGTGGAAGGCTAATCTCTCAGCGGAGCATTCAAGGAGCGTCTCTGATTTAAGATCTTGTCTTATGTTCATAAATCTGTGGAGCGAGCTGTGCATCAGGGCACCGACACTGTAAGAAATCCTCTTTTTGAGCATTTATAAGAACAGATTATGAGTGTTTTTAGTAAATCTCCTGCATCTTTTGCATGCACGCCGAGTTATTCTTTAGTCTGACAAACACTTGGCTTCATAAATATACTAATTCATTTTCTACCTGCTGCGCAGAAAATTCCAGCTGCAGGCTTTTTATTGACTGTGGAGTGAAATTAATTTCAGGATTTGTGCTTCTTGACTTTGATGGCACCGTAGTTGTTCACCGTAGTGAAAACATGTTTTGTGTTCCGAGTGTCAGATTTGTGGTATTTACAAAGATAGATGGCTGCTGGTCCCACGTTTATTTATTTTCCTCTTAACCTTGAAATTCTGATTATTCTCAGACCTGCTTGTTATTCAGTTTTTGTCAGAGGCTTTCAAACAGAACCACATGTAAAGTTTATCAGACCCATTTTGCTAATACTGCCTTGGACTCCCTTGTTCCTTCAGAACTGCTTTAGTTTTTGGTATCATAGATCCAACAAGGTGTTAGAAACCTTCATCAGGGATTTTGATTGAATGTCTTTTTCTAAGAAGTGAATTGAAAGACTTCCAACTGTGGCGTTTTTAGTCAGTCCCACATCTGTGCCATCCAAACGACAGAAGAGATTTTTTTTTTTTTTCCTGAAAAACATTTACTGCTCAGGTTAACCAATGTTATCATGTATTCCAATGAATGTTTTTTATATTTATTGCAAAATTATAAGATGTTTCATTTCCAGCTACCTGTGAGGAGGTGCAGCAGCTGGAGGGAAGTGGAACAGAGTATCTCTTGCACACTTAGAGGTGAGTCTTTTCAGTGTCTCATTAATAGTGCATGCGAAAAGTAAATGAGATTTTCTTGCTTTATATCTGTTAGAACGTTGTGCCAAAGTTCAAACTACTTCCTGAACTGCTACACACATTGAGGCTTGAAAAGTTATTAATGGTGTGACTCAGTAAGCAATACAAGGCGTAGTACGGTGCTTCACTACACGCTTCCCTACACGCTTCCCGCATGCTCCAGAGCACCAACACTGTTTGTCCCATTGCTGCTTTGCAGGTCAGCATGACAGGGAAAGTTCCTGTGTTTCTGCTTCTGCCTACAAACACAGACACACACTATGGACATATGAAACAACGAACTCAATTTGTCTGTGTAATATTTTACCATTAATATTAAAAAGAGATTACAATATGTTTGTTAATAAAAATATTTTTTGTTGCTAGTCATCAGTGGAAATAAAAATAGGATAAATGAGATAAAAACAGTTTGTTGAGACAACCCTGGAATAGAGGAGAGGATGCAAGTTTGACACACAGTTACGAAAACCTGCTTGTATGCAGAGTTCTCTTCAGTTCATATTTGTCACTTCTTGGTTGGACTAAATCCTTTATCAAACACTCATTAATATATTATTTCATTTAAACATATAAACTCATGTTTCTACAGTTTTATTGCCTATCCACGCTTTGTAAATCTGATACTTCTTTATTATTATTTTTTTTTTAAGTTGTAGCAAGTTATCCAGTCGTAATTTGTCAGTGCTAACAGGTTTTACTTCCTCCAAACAGAGGTATGTGTTTTTGGTGGTGTTGGTTTGTCTGTCTGTCTGTTAAAATAATGCAGATATTTTAATTACATTTACAGGGAATCTCTAAAAAAATAAAATAAAATAAAGAGCAAGTTATCAGATTTTGGATTAATTAATCCAAAGGATTCTTTAAGGCAAAGGGAAGTCACAAACAGCTGGAACATCAGGGAACGTTGACACATCCTGGTCTTTCACCAATAAAAACAAAAAGGTTGCTAAAGCGTAACACCAGTGGATTTTTAGTGTTTGATCCTGATAGATTTTACTCTGATTTTAATAGAATTCCCTTTTAAATAGGCCACAATAAACAAAGTTTTATTCACAGACGACAAGATCCTTGATATTTGTTTAGCCAAGTCCTAGCATTTAAATAGAATAAAGTATGGTGTTTGTCTTCGTAAGTTGTCATGAATTCACTTCCTGGATATGACAGTTCATTGTTCTGCTGGAAGTGTGCATCAGAAGATGGGAACACTGTGGTCATTTAGGGATGGGTGTTATTAGCATTAACAACACTACATCAAACAATACTCCTTAGTACCAACAAATGTTGGTACTAAATGCCCAAAGTGTGATGCCCAAGTAAATGCTCTCTTTACATTGAAACTGTTGGTACAAGAAAGGATGGATCCATGTTTTTATTTTCTTTTTCTTCATTCTAACCTGACCCTATTGCATCTTGAGAAAAATCCAACATATAAACAGAGAATTTGTCTAACTTCGGTAAAACAAGCACTAATTTTAAGCATAGTGGTTCAGTCAGTTTAGATGAGTTACTGCTAGAGTTTCTGTCTTGGTTTCTGGTAAGTGTTTGAACTGCTGGTGTCTGGCTCCATCATTAGCACTTCTCTCTAAATTCTACAACAGCTATGTCCATGCCAGGTCATGCTTCCTGTTTACTGCTTTGGGCAATCAGAAAGAGGTGGTTTCAGTCGATTTCAATCAAGCAAAGTAGATTCAGCTGTGTCAGCTTCAGGTGCACTGAAGCGTCAGCCATTGTGTCACCCCACGTCAAAGTAAGACCACTCAGGGTAAAGACCTGCAAATCTACTTGCCCGAGTCCACTGAGCAAAGGCACAAGCTCCTATAACCTACGCGCAACTGAGCTAATAATACACAATGTTCCACAAACCTATCCCTGCCTGATATGGGCTAAGACCAAGACGTGTCACCTATAGGCAAGTGCAATCCGCAAAACCTGTCCTGTCCAATGTCATGCATTCCAGCCATATTCTCTGTTACTTTCGGTCTCCGGACCTGTCAGTCCACAGTTAATAAAACATATTTCAGAAATGCACCGCAGCACACCTGGTAAAGCCAGTTCTTTTTACAAGTGTTGCCGTGATCAGCTGCAAAGGTGCAGCACAGTCGCACTGCGTTCAGTGAAACCCCAGAATTAAAGTATCTTGGTGTGGAGAAGTGCCCAGATCGCATGAGTTGGAAACAGGGGTGCCTCAGGGAATGGTGCTTAGCCCTCTTCACTTTTCACTGTACACCTCCTCACTCAAAGCAGTTATAAGCGTTAATGGCTTCTCCTACCACTGTTATGCTGATGACACCCAGCTTTTCCTTTCTTTCCTACCAGATGACCAACCATTTTGGTGAGAATATCAGCTGGCCATGCTGATATCTCTGCATGGATGAAGGCTCACCCCTTCAGCTAAATCTGTCTCATTGTCAACTCATTGCCTGCCCAGCCATTCCGTCCTTACCTCCACAAATAAGTGACAATAGATGTGTCTACATCTATTGCCTGGAATCTTGGGGTCATGGTGGATGACCAATTGACCTTTATGGTCCACATTGCCTTGGTTGCCCATACTTGCTGATTTGCTCTCTACAACATAAAGAGAATCAGACCGTACCTGACAGAACGCATGACACAGCTTTTGGTTAGGGTCTGGTCATTTCACGCATTGATTATTGCAATTCCCTACTGGCAGGTCTTCCTGCATGCTCGGTTGAATCTCTGCAGATGATTCAGAACCCAGCAGCATGTCTGGTCTTCAACCAACCAAAAAGAGCTCATGTCACCCTGCTGCTAATCACGCTTCACTGGCTTCCAGTTGCAGTGCTCATCAAATTCTAAGCTTAGCTTCTGGTTTACAAAACAATAACTCAAACGGCTCCTTTCTACTTGCACTCCTTGCTCCAGAGCTACACTCCCTCTCGACAATTACGCTCTCTCAGTGAAAGATGCCTCGTGTTACCATCACTACATGGGACTAAATTGCAAGCCATCCTCTGTTGATCCATGGTGGTAGAATGACCTGCCAAACTCTGTCCAATCTGCAGAGTCTCTATCTACTTTTAAGAACAAGCTGAAGACTCAGCTCTTCAAGGAGCACTTCTGCGCTTAGTTGATCTATATTTGTCAGAGGAGTTGGAGAAGCTGACCCAGTTCTTTGCAAATATTGCAGAATTTATTCTTTGTATTTTAAATTTAACATTAGGGAATATTGTGGGAAAGGGAAAAAAGGCTGTTGCACTATATGTTGACACCTGTGTCCACTGGACTCGCAGCACATACTGTAGGAGCCATATTATAAGACATGAATGTCTGCGAATATGCTGATGTGTGCAGGCTTGATTGGCACTTGGGTGGAGGGTGTGTCACTTTGGGTGTGAACGCACACATTACAAATAGTTGCACTCACCTGAGCGCATCGTTTTGGCTGTAAGGATGCAGAAGTGGGGTGAGCTCGGGAGTAAACTTTTTGTTGACCACAGTTAGATGTTTTTGCTCTGCGTATTATTTGTTCTTTGTAATTTATTTAAAGTAACTATAAAAATAAACAAACTCAATAAGGAGAACATACATCTTGGTGCGCGTCATCAATATCTCCCGTGTTTAGCCTGCAGCGGCTAAGTATATAATGGCGTTGGAAAGTTAGCCGCAATACATAGTAGCACATACCTATGATTTGATTTCCTCTACTGTTTGATTTTGTGCTTGTGTTGTTCTCACTCTCATATGTAAATGGTTTTGGATCAAAGCATCTGCTGAATGACAATAGAATAGAATAGAATAGAATAGAATAGAAAATAAAATGGAGACTCGTGAGACCAGTCACCATTTTTCCATCTTCTATTAGCCAGTATTATTGAATCTGTGTCAATTCTAGTTTTTGTTTCCTGTTAGGGCTTTCCAAATATATAAATAAAATGAAAAATTAAGAAAATTTACAAATCTATTTTTTCATTATTTGATTAACTTTTGAACCTTTAAACTGGTTTGCCGATTCATTTGATGGCACTGTAACACTACATAACATTTTATCTACAATCTGACAGTAAAGGTTGGATGCAAAATGGATGCCAAATTAGTAGTCGAAAGTAATTGCATAACCTTGGAAATTATGCAAAAGCTGTGTAGTGTGTCTTTAAAGATGCCTTAAATAACTTTCTGACCTCAAATCTCTGATTCATGGACACCTTGTCGAATTGATAACATCAAGAATAGTGGCAGTTCTGAAGGAAAAAATGGATTAAGTAATTTTCATGTTTCTTAGTTTATGGATTTATTTTATGTTTAATGATAGAAACCCTTGCTCCAATAACATGTTTTGTTGGAAAATGTACTGTAAATCATTTTTTAACATAGTTTGTTTAATTTGAATAGGCAGAAGAAAAGAGAAATATAATCTTATTTTAGTTGAATGTAGTATTTGGGAAGAAAAAACACAATCTTCTTAGAGAATGACAAATCCGATGTCAAGCATGTAGGCTTAAGTTTTTTAAAGCTTATTTTCTGTGAAATGATAAGAACAAATGATGTTTTCTACATTACTGGAATTTCTGATGAAAATAAGCTGAATGAAGAAATGAACAAAGTTAGTTGACTACTGTTAGGGTCTAATCCCATTTTAGGCTTCAGGCATCTGTCAGACCTCATCAGCTGCGCTTCTGTCCTCAGGACTACTGATAGGGAATAACGACTCTACAGAGAAACAAAGCTGCTGCCTTTTCAGGTAAAGCTACAATACTTTTATATTTAAAATCCAATTTTAGGAGAAAATGGCAGTTTTTGAGACATAAAGCAACAGTTTCTTTGTAAACACACTTGGCTCTCCTTCATGTTTTCTGTATGATTGTTCCATGTGCATCTCAGTAGTGAAACAAAGTTGTTCTTTGTTCAAAAAAAGCAAAGAGATTGAATGTCCTGCCTGCTTTTTCTCCTTTTTCTTTCCTCAATTTTCCCCATCCTTAAGGGGTCCTGTCTTCAGAGAGCCAGATCGATAAGGGGCACTTCAAAGTGTCCTTGGATCTGGGGACATCTTTGAAAGATGCAGGAGGCAACAAAACCTAATGTGCACAGGATCGTCTAGCGTCAGCAGTGTTGCTGAGGACAGTAGGAACCTTTAAAAAGCCAGTGAGTCGCAATATGGATGGAAAATCATAGAGGCAGGAGAGGAATGGGAGGGGGTGGCAGAGCTGAAGGAGATGGAAGGTAATAAAATGCACTAAAACAGACTGAAGTGATAAAAATTCAACTGTATACACACATGAGCCTGAGGGCAGTAAAGACAGACAGTAAAAAGGACCAAAAATAAGACCTGGGCACCTGGTGCTATATTACATACCGCTACCAGGAGGTTATGTCCATCCTAAAGCAGCTACTCATCTGATTAATAATCAGCCTGCACTGATACCAAATGAAAAGTAATTTTACCTGGGAGGAAATTCCATGTCTCCAGTGCAGCTACTGGTAACCATCTGTTGTCCTGGATGTCTGTGTTGGTATCAGAGAGGCTAACAGCTAGCCACTGTACGCTGTTGATGGTCTCGATTAGATATTTCCTCTATCAGCAAAGAGATGCTGACATTTGCATTAAACACTTAATAGGCTAATGACTAGCTTTCCTGGGCTGGTAAACCCACTAAATCAAACATGGCTATATTATTGGAAATCCCTGGCATTGAACTAAGTCTAACAGCAAACTGAATTGTCTACTTTTTATCGATCATGTTAAAGCTAATTGAGCGAGCTACTTTTTTCTTTTAGTATGACTTCTTGTTTCCTAAAAAAAAATCCAGGTTAAAAGTAAAAATATTAATGGAAACAAGCTCACGCTTCTATGAATCTATTTTCAGGAACGGGCAATGTATCTGAATTAAAACCAGATGTCAAGGGGTGTTCTTTTTTTTTTATTTATTTTTTTTTTTATCTTTGTTGAGTTATTATCCAATCAATGGATGTTTCAGGAACTGAATATATGAGGAGGCAGATGTAAAACCGCAGAGAAAGTTAAAACATGATATGCTGGAGGGCATTCAATCATTTTATGATTAAAGAAGGTGTTTCAGTGGCTTTACATCCGAGAGGCTCTGCTTCTCTGAAATGCTCCTTTCTTCCTGTCATGTTACCGTCAATTAACTTTATTAGTTGTCAAATGTTCTCCAATGTTTTTTTTTTATTTGTACCAGTTACTTTTTCCAGTCTTTTGTTGCCCCTGTTCCAACTTTTTACTGTTGTTTTGCCATTAATTTTTCATGAAATATTTAAATGTCTCAACATCTGATATGTTGTTCATATTCAATTCAGAATAAAATTTGGGGTTATGAGATTTGTAAATGACTGTATTTTGTTTTATACATTATATAAAATGCTTGAATGTTTTTTAGGGTTATTAAATCCCCCCCATTGCATGAACACATGAACCATTCCATTAAAGATTTCAATCTAATTTTTCTTTGAAATGCGGCACCTTTCTCCTCCATACTCCCCCACCGTCCCCTCCCGCCTCCATATTAGTTCCACAGGAATTATTTCTGCCACAAACCAAGGCTAAAGAAAACTGCAGCTGCCAGTGCAATAATAGCTCATTAGCAAGCTTCATCACTAATGAGTCTTTATTTTTCATTCAAATTTAAGTCATTAATTTCTCATCAGTCATCCTTTAATTTTACCTTGAACTGTGAAGTTGCCTCATTTGGACAGTGTTTGAATCAAAGAAGTTAATTTATCACTCATTGTGATAATGAGTCATCACTGCAGACATGGTTTAGACATGTGAGTGATGAATTAGAATAAATAAATGAGCACATCGGTATAAAAACAGATGTTCTGCTGCTGATGGGACACAGTCGGTTAAGGTCCAGTAAACGATGGAGCAGCTCGCTGCAAAGTGACGTCGGGATGTTTTGATGGTGCAGATATCACACCACATTATCAGCTTTAGTTTCTGAATCACAGCTCAGTTTTCACCACAGCAGAGAAAACAAAGCTGCACTTTTATTAACAGTTACGATTAAATCCTGCAGCCCTTCGCTGCAGCATTCCTAACGCTCTTCGTTCTTCAGTGGATTCAGAAACTCTGACTCAGAGGACACAAAGACCTGATCCAAGTCCCACTCCCACATATGGATTGTCTTCCTCTCCCAGAAACAACACAACTTGTTCTTTTCCATGAACCCTTAACAGTCTTTCAAGTTCAACTAAATGGATTTGATGTGTTTATGGAACCATAGCATGGCCCGAAACAGTTCTATTAAACCATGGTGCTGCTTTGAAGTGTGTCAAATTAATAATAATAATAATAATAATAATAATAATGATGCATTTTATTTAAAAGCACCTTACAAGTTACTCAAGGACACTTTACAATAAAACCAGGCATCAAAACAACAAGAAACAATAAAAACAACATAGAGCTGTGGGACAGGGTGATTACAGGGAGTATGCTTTCTTGAACAGGTGTGTTTTGAGGATGAATTTGAACAGATGTAAACAGTCAGTGTTACGGATGTCTGTTGGGAGGGCATTCCAGAGGTGGGGAGCTGAGCAACTGAATGCTTTCCTCCCCATGGTGCTGAGACGGCAGGAGGGAACAGTAAGGTGGATGGAGGAGGATGACCTGAGGGAGTGGGAGGGGGTGACAATATGAATGAGGTCTGACAGATAAAGGGGGGCGAGGTTGTGGATGGCCTTGAAAGTGTGCAGAGGAATTTTGAATTTTATTCTTCATTTAACCTGTAGCCAGTACAGTTGCTGTAGGATAGGGGTGATGTGGTGAAAAGAGGGAGTTTTGGTGATGATGCGTGCAGTTGAACCATTTAGAGCTTATGAAGGTATTTCTGTGGGAGACCGAAGAAAAGTGAATTGCAATAGTCAAATTATCCAGTCTTATCTAAATATTCAGTTTAATCATCCCTCTCTGTGTTTTCAGGAGTGATTTGAATTGTGTCTTAGTTGTGTATGAATGTCTTAATGGTCTTGGGCCTTTGTATTAGGAGCCCTCGAGGACCCAGAATTCCTTTGGTACTGATCTTCCATCTGTTCCTAAAGTCAGAACTAAAACCTCTGGTGTATTACGTCTTTGAAACAGCCTGCCTAAGAGCCTCATGGCTGCAGACGGTTTTTAAAAGGGGCTCAAGTCTGTCTGTATGTCTGTCTGTTTAGCTTTGCGAACAGCTAAACTTCACTTTATGTATTTACTGCATATTGTTTAGGTTTAGTAAAGATAGCACTCTGTGCTTCCGTCCACAGTGGTGACTCCGGTCAGAGAGCAGATGGACACATGGAGCAGTTTAAAGCTTGTATTATTCCCAACAGTCTTAAACAGCAAAAAGCAGGAACATTGGAAACAGGTTGATGTGAAACAGTACAGACTAGTGATGGAAGATGAAAGGATGACAAGTCAGGGGAGGATAACTGCTGACTAGTGGTGATGATGGTTTCTGTGAGCAATAAATAAACAGAATGTCTCACTTCTATGTGCACACAACTTGCTTGCAGATATTAAAATTAGCATGTGTCTATAAACATTAATTTAGCCTAACTAGCATAGCACGTCTTAACATCAGTGAAACAATTAGCTTCAGCAGCACAATGTTCTGCTGTCAGCTAGCGGCTTATGGCCGGCCAAACTTCTAGTTACAGATATAACTGTGTTTTTTACAACAAGAATCACTCAGTTGAGCCCTTCAGCACTTATTTTAATCATGAACGCATCCTTATACACCATAGGCTTACTCAAAACCTGAACGTATTTACTAGTGTTATAATCGGAATGTCAAGACCCAGACTGCCTGTAATTGTGCCTGACTAAATATAAAATCACATAACAGAATAAAAATGAGGGAATTTGCAACAGCATTTATCATTTTAGTTTATTGTATCAAGTTTTATTTTAGCTATTTATTTCTAATGTTATGTGTTTCTTTGACTTATTTAAACATATACTTGTGTGATTTTTCTTCCATGTTTATTTTTACTTTTCCTATTTGTTCTTATTGTTTTTAGGCTACTTTGAATCTTGTTTTTAATTTTTAACTCCATTGTTTTCCTCATAGGGGATCCTCCACACTGGCAGCTATGGACAATTGTTGCTATGGAGATCATCCTGCTCCGGGTGGCTGGTGGGGTCCTGCATTGCAGCCGTGGCTGTGTTGAAGATTCTTGCCTTCCTGGATTGGATGGTAACATCTGCAGTCCTTTGTGTGGTTGTCACGGTTATTGTTTCCTCACCTCAGCAGATGTTTATCCTCACTTATGTTTATACGTTGACGTTTCAGTTTAAGAGAAACAAGTGGAAACAAGAGTTTATGTTTGTGCAAATAGGAGTGGGGGGCACAGTTGTACAAGTCTTTGTATTTGTGATGATATGTGTATGAGAAAGTGAGTTTGATCAGACGTGTGTTATTTAACTTTATGTTCGAGTTTGAGCAGGTTTAATATATGTTCATAATTAGTTTTTTTTATTATCTGAAACACTGCTTTTATATTGACAGGGCTTTAAAAATAAAGTTTGAATTGATTATGTTGTAGTCAAGTTTTTGACCCCAAACAATCACTTCTCCTCTGAATGGTAGCAGGGAGATGATAGTATTGTTCAACAATGACACAGACATTCTGACCCAGATGAAGGCAGGATAGTTGGAAAGAACTGCGATTCCATTGGGAAAACTGTCCAACAGTGATCTGGTCAGAAGATGCAGTGCCAGCTAAAGGCATGACATTAAAAGATATCTAAAACATTTTGTTTGCTGCAGGAATCAGTCTTCTCACAAGCAAGTCTGGATGTTCCTTGGACACCTGTCAGACCCCCGAACCCCAAACAGCTCCAGAAGAAATATAAATGTTTTCTCATGTGCATGTCTTATGTTGAGATAAACATTTAGAAAGAATCAGTTTAAATAAAGACAAACTCGCTGACACGACCATGCTGTCAAACATTTTGGGCTCTCTGTGCAGATGTAGCGTCTGTGTCCTTGTCAGAGTGACGAAGATGTTTTCTCAGTTAGCAGCTCGCTTGTGTGGTTGCAGCACGCTGAGTTCTCCATCACTATAGATGTCGTTGTTCTGAGCCATCCCCGTCAGCCGCTGAATTGCACGTCTCTCAAAGCATGTTTAACTGTTGTACTTTGGCCTAAAATCTGTTCAGCTGAATGGTAACATGAGAAACAAGCCTGTGTGGTCTTCTTCTTCTTCACAATGCTATGACATCATGCTGGCCTTAAGGGTTATTTGTGAGTCTGCTCTTATGTCAAACTGGGACAAACAATGCATCCCATGGCATTCATTTCTATTGCTATATGGATGATGGCTAGTTATTTATCCCGTTGAAACCTTCTACCATTGAAACATCTTGGTTTTTTTTTCCCCTGTCACACTGAGACATGTCATATGCTCATTTTTATTTCCCTGTAGTTTAAAGATTGGAAATCAAAAGCTTCAACATGGCGATTGGCAAGTTAACAAGGCAGAAAAACTCAAAACAACAACAACAAATAAACACTGGAACATTTTAGGCTTAGGAGCAGGATTACGTAGCAGATGAGATGGGAGTTTACATACACACATATATACACGAAGGAAGCTAATGAGACTCGGGTGAAACACATGATGACGGGAGAGGGGGACAGACAGAAAGGGTATGAGACCCGTCACCAGGGTGCAGGAAATCCTCCCAGAACTGTATGAAGAAGTCAAGGAACAAATGAAATGAAGGAAATCGCTGTCATGCTTATAAAACAAATTGAAAAAGCATGCTAAAGTATTCCTGACTGGCTGAATGTGTAAGTAGTGCACAAATACATGCTTGCTGCTCTGCCAAAATCATTGTAATTACATTTCCCATAGTTAAATAACTTCTACAGAGCCGTAGTTTTCCTGCGTTAAAATGCAAGTAGAGCTGACTGCAGATGGGAGTGAATTTATGTAAATAAGCGTGTCTGCCTATTAAAACATTTTCAGAGACCTTCATCTTCGTGACTTGCCACAGTAAGTGGATTTTACAGGGTTGCAGGTGAAAGAAATGACTAATTACATGACAAGTGTTAACAGTCATAGTAGCAGACTCATTGCTTTGTTATTGGTGCAATGTCATTAGTGCAGTAGGCTGCACCCACATCATAGCGTGCAGAAAATCCTTTCACAGCAGTAATGTTCAGGTGAGCGTGAATTTTGGATATTATCCATTAGTGAAGAGGGTACATGGCTTGCAATGTGCATTGATTAGTTGAACAGTGTATAATTTTATCCTTAAGATTATCTGAAATGCTGACTGGCTAATCAACAATGGCCTTGTTTACATGAGAGATTTAATTCCCCTTTAACTCCAAATTAGAAAAATCTGCTTTTAAGAAAAATGACCATGTAACCAAATCATTTTGAATCATTTGAAATCATTTGAATAAAATCAAGTAAGTAAGTAAGTAAGTAATTTTTAAGTAAGTGGCTGTTTTATTGTCATTTTAGATCTGAACAGATTCATTTCTGTATCATGTCAACGTTTATCCTGCTTTTTTTTTTGTTGTTGTTGTTTCCTGTTCTGGATCATCATATCCAGAGTTTTATCATATATTTATTTAAAGAAAGGCAGTATCTTACATGGAAAAAAAAAAATCATTCAAAAATAAAATCCTGGATGCATTTAGTGATCCAGATCCCTACAAAAATGTAATGGAATATAAGACAGACAAACACCCATAAAAAAAAATAAATAAATAAAATAAATAAATAATAATAATAATAAAATTCCAACCACTAGTTTTTTGTGTAAAGTTGCTAAGAAACCAACAGACAGATAAATCTTTACTAAATGTAATCTCTGCCACCTCTTTGGCAAAGGTAACAATGTGTAGCACAGTAGAAGTTGGTTTCCATTTAGGGTGACTGCTCACTGTATGAGATGATGTGGATCCTGGAACTTAACCTCGTCTGGATCAGATGGACTCCAGAATAAATTTCCATAGTAACTTTAACATATTGTACGTCCCACCACCCCACGTTTGTGCAACTGAATCACTGATTACCGGCTTCATCAACAGGCTCCAGGACTCATGATTAAAATATATTTGTTATTTCTTGAACAATTACAGAAATACTTAATGTGCACCATCCTTGTAAAATATAATAGATAAAGTCATGTGAGACCTATTTGGCCTCTGCATGGTCAAAAAAACATCAATTTATTTTAAAATTATTTTAAACCACAATATTAAGACCATTCAGTCAGACACTAAAGAAACCCTACTTGCTGTACTTTAAGAAAAGGGTTTTGTTCTCTTTGATTTCGCTACAACATGACAGAAAAGTAGAAAAAAACAGACTACTATGAGAACTTAAATGTGACACAACCCAGACCGAGACATCCATGTTTCCTTTAGCGTAGTTTTATTAATGCATTTCTGTGTCAACGTTTCAGGAACTGAAAGTTGGGAAGGCTTCAGAATCACTGTGAACAAACTTTACAAAGATTAGCAGAGAGTAAGAGGAGTTTACTCCGCGACTGCTGAAACACAGCTGAGACTCAGCCGCAGGCAGCTTTTCAGGCTGCTTGGCAGGTGTGGGTGGTTTAAAGAGTCCTGCGGAGAGAAAAGCAGGTGAGAGTCAGAGAAAAAGTCAGACGGTGTTGTGGATGGAGAGGTGAGCTGCTGCTAACGTCGACTGTCAGCTGCTGCTTTGACATGTCAGCCTACTGAGAAAAGAAAGAAGGAACCCTCCATTTGGGGGTTATTCAGCCCAGCACGCTGCATCTGACAGCCTTCTTCTGCTGGGGCACCCAAAGATCCAGCTGGCGATGACATTTAAAAAGTCCACTCCTGTGACCGCATCACCTCAGTGAGATTTATAGGCCTGTCATAAAGTCTTCCACCTCAGGCCACGACACTGCCACAAAGACACAAAATACCGCAGCCTGCTGGTTCAACGGAGGAACAGAGATAAAAGGTAAAGGCTCGAGGCGGGGGCGTTGCAGATGATCAGTAACCATCAAAAGATAAAGATTCTCTCCTCACTCTTTTAAAATAACAATAATATAAGTAAAAATGAGGGCTGTGACGATATGCTTTTGTTCCGATTCGATTCCAATTTTTTTGGGTGCCGATTTGATTTAAATTGTGAATTTCATTTTTTTTTTTTTTTTTTTTTTTTTTAGATTAAACAAAAAAAAAAAAAGTTTTTTTTGGTTGTCACTTTTTTTTAATTTCACTGAGGAAAAAAACAACACAGTAGCCACGCCATCATTCTGTTGCTATAATGCCCAAGAAGACAAGTAAAATAATCAATGAAAATGAACAAAAATTTATAATGGATTATTTTTATTTATTTGAAAATAAATGTTGATTTTTTTTTTTTTTTAATCAAAAAAAGCAAAAAACCCCGACCTTCCATTTTTCGATTCGATTTTCCCACCGCGACTGAATATGGAGCCTGCTGTGTGTGTAATAAAGAAAGTAATACAAATGTCTTTTCGTTCTTTTAATTGGAAATGAACAATGTGCTGAAACTTTACCAGTTTTTCACTGCAGGTTGCAGAGAAATCAATTCCAGCTGTTGGTGCCTGAGGCCGAAAGTCAGGTAGAAGCCTCCTACAGAGCATTGGCACCCAACAGAAGCACAATCAAAACCACACAAAAAACAGTATCATAAAGCATGTATTACCTGTCCTGTTTTATGGTCAGACAGTATATTCCACCTGGACAGTTAACATGCAGAAGTGTATTGCTTTGCATTAGTGGGGAAGGGATCGTTCAGGTCCAGATTATTTACATGACAAAGATTTTTTTTTTTTTTTTTTTAAATGGACAGTCTTCCATCTTTTTAGGATGTAATACTCTTGGGTCAAGTTCTCTGTGGACCCTCGCTTGAGTTTCTAAGGTGAGTTTGGATGGTAGGGACCCATGCCTTCTGACACTGATGGCACCAAAACGTCAACAAGGAATAAATAAATGAACGAATGCATTTCTAAAATGATTTTTATTTATATATAATTTTACATATGGAGGGACTTTAACAGCTTAATCATGATTAATTAACGTAGAGAAATTAACCAGCTTGCACAAACAACACAGAAGTCTTGTCAGTGTATAACTGATACATGTACGTCTGATCCCACCAGGTTTACTGACTGATATTAATGCCTGTTAACTCATTTAAACCAGGACATGTAACACGGACTGTAACATGTCGTAGACACAGAGAACAGCTGAAGCTGCTACTTATAGAGCTTAAAATGACCCTTTGACTTTAGGTCTGCTCAGTTTAAGCCTTAGATAGTTTCTACTGTTTTGAAGAGAAATGCAATACAATGAATTTTTCTGGACATAAACAGAGCTTGACTTTTTAATATTAATGTCTGTGACTATTATTTGATCCAGTCGTCTGCTAAAATCCATTTAAATTAAATATTACTTATTGAAAAATACTGATGCAATTAAATTGCGATTAATTGTGATCAGTTACAGTCACTAATTATTTAGATTATTTATTTTATGAATTTCCACCTTTAAATGGTACTTAATGAACAGTCACTCTATCAATATTTAGAACATAATCTTATACCTGATCCATATGCTGAATTACGTGGGTTGTTTTTTTTTTTCAAAAATGGTTTGTAAACAGATTTATCTTCATACATCTTCTTTAGTCCTTATTCATGCAAATTTGCCCCACAGACCTCTGTGCACATCATCATGTTCATTGTGTTCATAGTGAGCTGGGTTTTTTTTTTTCCTAACTTTCCCCTCAAGTCACACCCCGTCTTGTTTTGCTTGCCAAAACTCTTTTAAAAATGTTGCTCCCAGTGCCCCCCAACATCCTTTCAAATCCCCTTTAGGGGTTGTACTACCCCCCTTGACAAATGGTATCTTAGAGGAACATGCCCTCAGAAGTAGTTTCAGTCCTCCTGACAGTTCGAGGACCTTCTCTGAATATTAAACGGGATGTGTTAAAAGCGAAGACGAAGCAACTTAGAATCATTATGGGCTTCTGTTAGCTCCACACTGACACAACGGGGAGGATTTTAACCCCCAACTCCCCCATTTTTCTGGTCCACATTCAGATTTATGCTGTAATTACTTCTCTGTAAGAGTGTCTATGTTATAAGCAGGACAATTTCTTCCACAAAGAATAACCAGAAAGTTGTTCCTGATCGAGTCTCCACATTTATTTAGCTGAAGGCAGCGTGAAGAGCAGAACTGTGGCATTAATGATGTGCTGCAACCTTTGTGGACAACATAATTTCACACATAAACACACACACTCTGTTTTCTCTTGTCAGAGAGGAAAATCACCATGAGAGTCAGAGTGCATCTCCCGCCAGGATGTTGGGATTCTGCCCCTCAACCTGCTGGAAATGTGGGGTTTAGTATTCAGAGCAGAGATGCTTCCTCATTTAGATTAGTGTGATCTGACAGCAGGCGCGTGATGGCAGAGGAGAGCTGAATGTGTTGGATCTGAGGTGCAGAGCTTATACAAGGATGAATCTCAACATACTCTACACAAATCCTCTCTGTCTTACACATAAACACTGCAGGGGTGTGTGATTACATCTCATCTGGAGAAGGCTTCGATCAGTTTGCAGCTCCTCACAGCAGCAGGCAGAGAGCCTCAAGCTGCGCAGGCTCTCATTTACCCTCTCATGTTGCTGCATTTTAATATGGTGGATATACGCAGCACCAAGCTCAGAATTACAAAGCAGGCTGCTGATTGATTATGCATCTTGAATGCTCTCACAGAGGTGGCGAAGAAAACTGCTTAACCAGTTTTGCCACATGCCGAACTGCAGCGCATCTCTTCTGACCGTCTAACCCTCTGTGATATGCATTTAAATTGGATGCCATCTCCACAAGTGGCTGCTGAGGAAAAGAGTCAGGAAGGGTTTTTTTTCAGAAGGATGCCACCTACCATTTTCACTTCCTCAATCTAAAGCAGTCGCCAATGAAAATACAGTTTTTTATGCCTCATAAATGAGTCCACATGCTGCTGCTTCATAAGTAAAATAAGCAGTAAGTGCCAGAATCAGTTCAAAACCTTCAGGAACAAATCCAGCCAGCTTGTAGGGGCAAAGATCAAAGATCAGAACCAGGGTTTATCTAACATCACTAAAACAGTCAGATTAACTACAAGGTTATACATGGTGCAAACTGTGCTTTAACTGTGGCTGGAAATGGAGTTAACAGTTCTGAAAACTAGTCAGGTGGCGTAACATGCATTTAAATGAGTTCCCCTTTCAGTACGTTTATGATTCACTAAAGTTTACAGGAGGCTGTTTGACAGCTGACTGTGATTGTGTCATCTTTTAGTTTCGCATCGTGTACGTTTTCCCTGCAAACCCCATGCTAGACACACTATGTAAATTGCGGACCTTCTGACCAGTGGTGTCGTGGTCCTTCGAGAAGTGGGTATACTCTATATTATTCACCCTTGTTTTCAAAAAACAAAACAAAAAAAAAATACTCCAGAAAAACATTGTTTTATTTAAAACTACTCTATTTAGTTCACCACATAAACCCATCAGGATATATGATCATTGTCGCATAATTTCTGTTCTTCGGTATCAGGGAGGAAAAGTTATGAAATTACTAAACCGATACTGGCACATAGGGCTGGTGAGAGACAGACTCATATATCTTCATTATGCCTATGTTCAGGCAAAAGTTAATGCAGCTGATGGTTAACTGCACCAGTGTAGCATTGGTAACCTTAGCTGAGCTTGTGTGTGACATAGCTTGTGTGGGGACGTTTGTAATTGTAAAAGCAGCATCACAAGGAGCTTAGAAATTTAGAAGTAGGTATACTCTGTGCTGACTGAAAAGGAAGATGTATACTCCATATACCCGCGTATACCCTGGACTACACCACTGCTTCACATCATTATTTTCTTCCAGGACACAGTTTGACGTTGCAGACCAGATCTGTTTTACTCACAGCTTCACATGCTAGCAAGCAGCCATTAACGCTGACAAAGATGGACATATAGACTGTCTTTTGCCGACTGGAGAGAGCTCACAATACAAGGCGAATTGTGAATTAGCTATAAATAGGAGGCACATCACTGAGAACACCTGCAAAAGATCTGTAGAGCGTTTTTAACAGGTGCAAATGTGGAAAGCATGGTAAGACCAGACGAGCCAGAAAACAGCTGCTAGCTCTAATAGGGTAGCAGTGCTATACTACCCCATTGTTACTCGAGGCTAAGCTGCTGATTCTTTGTACGCAATGTGTGAAGAGTGGTGGACAAGGGTTTTAATGCAAAGCAGTTGCATTATTTGTGTAAATAACTTCATACTTTTGAGCCACAATAGAAACAACTAACTAGTTTTGGCTGTCGAGCGAATGAATGTATCAACACACAGGATAGGTAGCTCACTAAGCTGCTCCAATTATTACTCTAGCAAGTGGTCAGAGTTTGGTATAGACAGTGAGAGACTGGCAGTGTTCCCAGCTGCTGTCAGCCTCTCACTTGCTCAGTCTCATCCAGACAGATCATGGCTAGCAATCGGTCAGTCTATATGAACCAGTTCTAACAGCTAGCGCCTGCTCATTTGGCCAGGAGAACGGCTGCTGTCTACCTGGACAGGTCAGAACAGGTAATTGGCTGATGACACCAGGAACTGACATGAACTATGCTGGCTGCTGTTACCTCCCTGCTTCCTCAGACCTGTTTACTTTGTGGCAGGTAACACCCACTCACGATGGAAAGTGAACCCCCAGCTAGCTTCTTCTCATTTTTGCTAGCTTCTCATTTTATCCATTCCTTACAGCATTAGCCATGCAGTCTTACCTGCAGTAGTTGAGTCCTTCATTTCAGTGTAAAAAGTTTTCAAATGGTTATGTGCACAATCTAACCGAGGCTCATTATGTGGAGAATTTTTCCATATAAGGAAATCCAAAACAAATGACATGGGAGTGAGCAGGTTAAAAATGCTTTCTGGATGAATCAAGTTCCTGTTTCACAGAAATGCTAAAACATATATGTACCTCTTTTTTGTGCTTTTGATTGTGAGGTGATAATAATTTGTTTCAGTGTTGCAGATCATCCAGAAAGACTTATAGAAACATGTCACAGGCCCTTCAGCAAACATGAACATTATGAATGCAAATCTACAGTCACATTTCACCAATGACATCATGTGAGTCATGTCTGTTCCAGATTTTTTTTATGGAACATCGGTTTTGGTCACGCATCAAACTGACACTCCAAGGTATGCTGATATGTCAGATGACTATGTTGAAGTTTGAATGTAGACATCGCTATGATGTTATGATGCTGTTAAATAATAAAAAAAAATATATATACTCAGTCTCTGCTTCCATCTTTACTGGCGTTAGCTGCAAAATATCTTTTTATCTTCAGACACAAAACTTTGTTCATCTAAATGAATGCAAAATGCAAATGAAAGCTAAAACAAACACTAACCAGAAATAAAGAGATACAAAGTTTGCGGAAAGCAATTAGCATCTGATTGAGTCATTAATTACAAGTGTAATAAAGCATGTCTTTTATCTGCTGCTGCGAGGAAGAGGAGCAGACACTGTGGAAGAACATCTGTCACCTTCTGGTGATTCATATGAAATGTAAAAAGAAGATATTTACTGGTAAATAAAAATAAATGAAAGGGAACACTTAAACAACATATCTTATACTGTGATTAATGAAACATCCCAGCTGAAAGTCTTTATTCATCGCATAATAAAATGTGAAGACAACATTAGAGGGATGAGTGGAAACCAAAATAATTAACCCCTTGAAGGTCTGGATTCAGAATCAGACTCAAAAGAAAAGATCAGATCAGTGGTTGACCAACTAGTGTGGAAAAACCTCCATCACGGTCAAATGAGATTTAGTAATTGAGCAACAACAGAGCGAACATGGATGTTGTTGTTTTCCCTTTTAGGTGAAGTGAACCAAGTCCAGAGCAGGACTCAAACCACCGACTGTCAGTTTACAAGACAGGCAGCTCAAGCACCTGAGCCGCTACCACTTCCCGAGTATACATGGATGATTTTTAGTAAAATGATAAAATAAATACAACAAATAATATTGAAGTAAATTTTGCCTGACTTTGTGATAAAAATACTAAAAAAAGAACACAAAAAAAACATCTGCAAAACAAAACTGACAGTTAAGCAGAGCTTCAGTCACAACATGTATGAAATGTAGTATTTCTTTTATATTCCTTTTTTTGACAGTTTCCTTTTTTTTAACCTTTCTTTGTTTTGTTTTAGACATGATTTTGTCAGTCTTTTCTGTTTGGAAGCTTCGACACTGTTTCCAGCCTGTTGGTGATCTGATCACATGATCTGATCACATGATCTGATCTGATCACCAGGTGATTCCACAACAACATAAACTAAGTCCACCGGTGTTTTCAGCAGGTCATTTGTTGTTTATGATTCTGAAATCAATGTTGCATGTTTGAGGCTTTCTGAAATATTGTTCTAGCTCGAGCTTCTATAAGAACTCCCCACCAGATGATTATATCCAGTTATTTACACTTGTGCTGAACGTGAACAGCATCTGTTTGAGGTGAGCTGCCGGGGATGTGTGTCAGAGTCTCATGTCCTCTTAATATGTAGAAATCACTTAAATCTGAGTAATTTTGTCCCGGATGTCCCCTGCTGTTTCATCTCTTTTTTTTTTTTTTTTTTTTTTTTAAATCTGACAAACCTTGATTGCTCCAACAGAAAGTCATGTTCCTCCCTCCACCAAACTAAAAAAAGCTGCTGGTAATTCAGCAGCGTCAGTGAGGTTTAAATTAGAAACTGAACAAATCCTCCAAACCAAAGCAAACATCTGCGAACTGCAGATGAAGATAAATGACAGTGACCTTCGCAGCACAGCTGGGACAGAAAATTAGCTTCTTGTTTCTTGAAGAAAGCATTAAACAGTCACTTGATAAAGAGACGGTAAAGTTCAGGCTCTTGGTTTTAATGAAGTCCCAACTTGTTGGTTTTAAGGCTTATCGTTATTGTCTTCTTGAGAGGTTGGTTTATGGTTTCGCTTATCTTTAAAGGGACATGAATGGTCTTCTGATGAATAAAACAGCACCAAGATCCTGGGTCTCATCCTTTACATTAAGAAATTATTCTTTTTTTTTCTATTCATTTATTTTTATTTAGCCTTTATCTAAAAGGTCATCCCACCGAGACTCAATGTCTCTTTTTTTTTTAAAGAGAGGCCTGTTTCAGATACAGCCATCCGGCATATGTCTTGATTTTACAATGGAGGTTTATAATGAAATTCTGAAAAGCAAAAACTACATGAAACGGTCATATATGTTGTTTAATGTGTCTCATTTCCACATAAAAGCAGATGTCATTGTGGTGTTCTCATCAAGAGGATGCAGAGATGGATGGATCTGCAAAGCGCTGTCAGATATATGATGGGAGTAATATGACACTTTAAAGAATCACTACTTAACATTGTCAGATTTTCTGTGTGAGGTTTTCCCTAATGACAGATAATTCAGCATCCATTTTGCATCCTACTTTTACTCTGAGTTGTCTACTTGTTGACCATTCTTATCTTTTGCCCTCTTCCTTACTTTATTTATATTTCTTTTTCCAAAACTATGTGCCTTTGATAAAAGAAAAAAAGTAGTTTCTTTGAGAAATGATTCATTCATCATGTTCAAAACAGCCAGTATGTCGACATGCAGTTGCTGGCATGTTACAGACATGGTGTATAAAGTGAAACTCAGTTCTAACATGATGCTGAAGACTGAAACACAAAGGTGCAAGGTGGAGTCCAGTTGTGGTATAAGCAACAACAACTCCAGGAATGTGCATAATAAATGTCACTGCTATCAAAACGAGTCAGAAAGCCATGGTTTTAAGGTAAGAGAGTAAAGAGTACTGCTTAAATTTAAACACTTTTTTTTTTCACATCCTGGTTAAGTTTAGATTAAAAAAAAAAAAAACCAAAACATTACTTGGTAAATAATCACAGTTTAAGTGATTGTAAGTTTGTCATCATCATCACTGACCCCATGTCATATCCACGTGCAGTTTCTTTCACAACCACTAGATGGGACATGTCAGTATGAAACCATCTTATACTAAGTTAAAAGTGTCGTCACACAAACTAAGATATGTAATGTTGCACGTAGTTCCTGCAGGATGTTGCAGGTTAGATCCATGTTTTCATGTTAACAGTTAAATAGCCCACCACCAAAATGACAACCTGTCTTCTTTCTGTAATCTCCAACTGGAAACTGAGGCTACAACTCACACTGACTCACCAAAACTGGACTATAGAAGATTAAAAGGACGTTGCCTGATCATATAAGTCTGGAAGGGTCAGAATTTGGTGGAGACAACGTGGTGTAATGGTGTAGAACAGTAGTTCTCAAACTGGGAATCAGGAGCTCCATGGGTAGCTCAGGAGGAAGAGTAGATGTCTGCCAACCTGAAAGTCTGTGTTGTGATTCCACACTTCTCCTTACTAGATGCCAAAGTGTCCTTTGGCCAAGACACTGAAACCCATTCTGCGTCTCAGTGTGTCTACCAGTGTATAAATCTATGTATATTTTAGTGTATAAAATGTGGAAGGGCTATATTATAATTGAATGATTATAATATAATAATGATAATATAATATTTTATATTATATATAATATATAATATAATATAATAATGATCATAATGGAATGATTAATGTGACATGTAGTGTTTAACTTGCTTTGTGTGGTCAAGATAACGAGTCCATTTACCATTAGGGTCACAAGAGCATTTCAAATATAGCCGCCTGTTTCCGTTTGTACCTTTTTAAAGGGGTTGCCACAGTGAATCATTGTTTGGGTGTCCTTCCTGATGCAACCCTCTGCATTTATCCAGGCTTGGGACCAGCCCTCAAAGACCAATCCTCTATGGGAGTCAAATGACCAACCATCAGGTCACAAAATAAGCAGCTCAACCACCTGAGCCACTGCCACCCTATTTAAAATATAGTCTATATTTATCAAATATATTAACCATTAATTTAAATATAAATCTGTGGCAATAATACCTTTTTTCCACATTAACTCAAAGTTAATACACATGCCATGTTAGAAATATGAATTTGACATTATCTGAACAAGAAAAGCTAATTTTAGGCAATTTTCACAGCCGCAAACAGCCAAAAACTCATTTTTCCTGCCTGCTTGTGATGATTCTGACAGATTTATAACCTTACATTGAGAGGATAGCTGCAGGATGACTAGTTTGATATGTCACACAATTAAACACTTAGTCAATGGAGGTTGGGAGTTGCAACAACCAACATTTGCTCAATATAGAACAATGGGTTCACTGTACTCCAACAGTCTCTTCAGTCACAAGATCTCAGTCCAACAGAGTAGCTTTGGGATGTGGTGGAACAGGAGTTTCTCATCACAGATGTGAATCCGACAAGTCTGCAGCAGTGTGATGCCATCATGTCAATGTTGAGCGAATATTTACAACACCATGTTGAGCCTGTGACACCAGAAGCTCAGACAGTTCTGAGGGAAAACAGAGGTCTAATGCAGTACTAGGGTGGATCTGAAAAAAATGAACTGTGCAATTTACATAAGAAATGACACCAAGTTAATCAACAAATTATTCAGTAAGTTTATCTTCATGAAAAGTTCTTCCTTTGAGCTATCCTGTTCTTCTTTTAAAATTATGCGAGGATTTGATTCAATAACAACATCATTATCAATCTGTTATTTCTCTCATCGTCTCACTGATATCAGATCTGACACCTGAGATTAGTTTGTTCCTTCTCTAATCTAACACTGTGGGTTTAATATGCCCCCAGAGCTGCATTTCATCTTGCAACAGAAAAAGAATCACTGATAATCACAAAATCTGAGCACTTCCCAGTCACTGAAAGTGATTGTCCTTCTTCATGCGATATGGTCGACGATTCTGCTGCTCAACCCAGCCGCAAGTCTGACAGCCAGACTTTCATTCTGCTTATGAAGCACTTTTAGTCCTCTGCATGTCTGCTGAAGGTCAGGGACACATTTGAGACTTGCAAATCATTCTGGACTTCAGAGTGCCACGCTAACTGCTACATCCACCCACTTAGCACCACTCAGAGACCACAACCACTTAAATATTAACTGAGCTCATTTTCCAAGAACGAACAAGTCAATTATGAGATCTATTTGCAGCGAATCCCAGAGGAAGCAGGAGAAAACACTCGGTCAATCAAGTGAACGATCTTGTCTCTGAAGCTGTGTGGAGGGAAGACATTAGAAGCAGCCCAGGGGGAAGGAAGGAAGGGAGGGTGGCATGCTAATCACAGGGATGCATCCCAGTCAGCAAACTAGAATCCTGTTTATGGACATTAAGCAGCCTAAAAGGATGAAGATGAAAAGGAACATGTTCAGAATTTCCTGAGGGTATCAGATCATTTGGATGGCAGCTGACAGGAATGTCAATCTGTTCAGTATTCCGACCAAATAACGATGCATAATGTTGGGTGCCCATGCCCTGCCCACCAAAATAAAAGTTTAACTCTCTAAAATTCTGCTTTTCTGATCTCATCCTCTTATGATCCATCATAGAAATTATATTGATAGATATTTATCAGGGGCGTTTACCTAAACCTTCATAGTGACCATATGAGTGGGACAAACACACTGTCATATTAGCCAATTACTGATAAATAAAAGGAGGCAAAAGACACATGTACACACTACTTTATAAATCAGGATGTTTGGTGTACATGCATTTCTTGTGTTTCTCTGTATGCTATTTGTACTTGCACAGCCAGCATGTGCAGTGCCACTGGCTACTGGTGTCGTGAGGTTATGTTTCATATGCCTTTATTTCTGGTTTCCTCTTTTATTTTGTAGTTTTCCTGTTTTGCCTTGTTCTATGTTCTTTAGTTCACCTGGGTTCATTTAGTTCATCTGTGTCACCTGTGTCTTGTTTTCTTCTGTGTATTTTTAACACTCACTTGTGGTTTTACTTTGCTGGCCTATTGAGTTAGAGTTTGTGTCTATATTTTAATCATCTGCCTTGGTTAACCCAATAAAACCTACACAACCGTCTGCCTCCATCTCTGCACTTGGGTTCACACCTCCACATTTCCACGGTATCGTCACAACTGCATATGTTGGTTGGTCAGCCTGACTCAGTGACTGGCGCCTGCTCTACAACATGTCAACATGGCTCTTGGCTGTTTTGTCAGGTTTAAATAATGATACAAATAGCAGATTATTGGTATTCATTGCTCTTCAAGACACTTAAAATGTCTCGCTTTGAATCCATTATTCACAATGCCAGACACGAATGAGTAAAGTTCATCTAAAGACAGCTTTTGACATTTTGATGTTTGATGAAATTAGTTGAGCCTTAAGTTATAATTCCAGAAAGAATAACTATAACTATGTAATAACTGTATATCTAGCACAAGACTGGAGAAGCAGCCTGAAAGTGATCTGAACATTCAGTTGGTTAGTGTTGAAAAGATTTCAGCACTGACACGGAGTTGCATGTAACTGCCATGTCATTTGGTACTTGACTGGAAAACAACCAGGCTAAATAACACTAAATAACAGCTTTTGTGCATGATTATGTTAAGAGACATGGTGGCTCTGGAGCTGGGTTTTTTTTTTACCCTCTTCAGCTTCCTCTTGGTCACATCGCCCAGCAGAACTGTCAGAGCTGCACTTTGAAGTGTGCTGCTCTAACACACACACACACACACACACGCACACACACACACAAACACACACACACACACGCACACACACACACAAACACACACACAAACACACACACACACACCAATTCGCTTCACTTCATGCTCCTTGCAGCCATGTGTGCTTTATTGATAGCAGATTCATTTAAAATTGTGTTGTGCTCATAGCATATTGCTGGATTATCCCTGTTACTTCTGAAGATGTTTTCATCAGTGATGAAGAGAGCACAGAAGTATTAAATGACACGTCAAAGACCCCCAACTGTTTGAGGAAAAGCCTGGAACTGAAAGCAGGAGCTGCATTCATGTCAGGGTCATAAAAAATATGCAAACATCTAGAAATTATTCAGACCACAAAATATTACCAAAAAATATTTGCTTATTTAGAATTTTATGGTTGTGAAACTTTTGGATGGAGGCTTGTTTTGTTGCATCAGCGTTTTATTTAATCTGAGTTCAGGAGCAGAAGAAACCAGCTGCTGCAGTTCTGTGAGAAGTTTTCAGGGTTTCAGTTTGGAGCACCAACAGTCATGTGTTTTCATTTTTTAAAAACAATCCAAATGTTTAAGTGTTCTCCAGGTTAGATTAGCATTTTTCACAACTGTAATATGAGGAGGATGTGTAATGCTGTAAACCAGGGACCACTTTGGTGCCCCGTAGGCAAGATCTTAGCTGGCACTCCCCCAGTATTGCAGTCTGTTTCCTAATCAATCTTTATACACTGAGGGCCAGATCTACTAAGATCCCAATTTGCTCGTAGTAATTCATGTGTGCAATCTAGAATTTTGCAGATGGGGCTGAATAAAGGTTTGCAGGTGATTTACTAAAAGCGATTGTGTAAATGGCGGCATGTGCAAACATGTTTTAGAGTCCGTATTTCAATGAGGGTTTTGCGCGTGATGTGGTTTGCAACATGGTGAGTTTGGAGAGAAAGCATGACCTGCAGCAGAGAAATCTGACTGCCACACAAATAAACACAACATTGGAGAGAGTTTATGAAAAAAATGAATGCTCTCAGTAAAACAATGCAAACAGTGGTTGAAGTAAAAAGATGCTATAAAGACAGAAGGTGAACAAAATAAAAAATCTGCATGTAATAAAACATCTGTAAATATGACAAGTGAAGGTGTAGGACAGGGATCCCAAACCTGGTCCTTAAGGACCGGTGTCCTGCTGGAATACATCCGACTGAGACTCAGATAGGCTCTGCACCTGTCTGCTAAATACACATGGATTTTAATCAAGTGTGTTGCAGCTGACACTGAAATCTGCACGACAGTGGTCCTCGAGGTGTAGGATGGATGTACTGTCACCTTAAAAAAAAATAAAGAAAACCTGAATGAACACTACAGTCTTTTTTTGCTAATTTAGGCTACAGGGATTTAATAAATTGGCCCACCTAAAAGCCAGCTGTCTAAAAACTCACCAGCTCACAACTTGGAGAACAGAAGACTGTTTTTATAAAATAAAAGAATAATGTACTGACCTGGGATATTATGGATATGCGCACATCACAGTCCTTTGCTCCTATTACTTTAAGATATCCAGCTAATGACAAAAAAAAAAAAAAGTTTGTATTTCGGACTTGGCCAGCAAATCGGAGGACGAGGACTGGGGGATCCCAACTGTGACAAGCAATATCTGGCATTTGCAGATATGCGTGACTCCTCACCAAACCCATTCTGAATTCATCAACAGCTTCAAAATCCTGGATAAGCAATAAGTTATGATTGTTACCAGGTTCATCCAAAAAGTTTTTACACAAGGGTGAAAAACATCTTCTCTGTGTCTCCCTGCTTTGTTTTGATGTCTCCTTCTTGTATCAATAACCACAACCATGTGTGTGATTACACACACAGACTGTCTGCACGTCTTTTTGAAACTTATCAAATTTCAGCGCAGTTTCTATGAGCAAAATTGCTCACAGGTTTGATAAATTACATTGCAGGTGTTAAATGAATATATTTATATTTTCTTCTCCCAACACACACAAAATAGTGTGTGAACACCTTATATTGCATATTTATTTCGACAGACGCAGCCCTCAGTGTGTGGTGTTTATAAATTAGTCTGTGCATTTTTTGCATGTGTATGACTTTGTACATGTTTTATGAATGAATGCATTAATTCAAACTTTCCTTTCTTCCAAGTAAAAATAAACTCACAATATAAAACTAAAGAAGCATGACACAATGTAAAATATCATTAAAATAAGGTGCATCTGAAGAGAGAGGAATACGTGTTTGACTACTGGATCCTACATATGAATAGAGAGGGAGAAAAATTCCTTGGTGCGTGCTACGCAGCCAAGTGATTTAAATAACACCTCAACCGGCCGAATATTAGATTTCCAACTATCCCCGATGAATTTAAAGTGGTAGTAACATTAAATTCATATAATTTGGCAATTTAATAATTATAAACAATGCTACATTTTGAAGTAAACTAGTCAAGTGAATAAAAGCAGCAATAAGGTCCATTGTGTTATCTTACTGTACCTCTGTCCTTTGCTTCCTCTTTTCTGACTCACCTTCCCACGGGGATGGAATTGTTTTGCTCATTTAGACATTTTTCCCGCTGAGTATCCATCAATCTCCTGGTGCTGGGATCACATCTGGTCAGATTCAGACTATTCATCTCTTGACCTACACCCTCCCACAGAAGACAGAAAGCAGTGAGACAGCAGGAACCTCCATTATGCTTCAATTATCTAGCAACAGTCAGTGCTTTTAAGTTGTGTTGCTGTGGGTTTATGCAATATTCCAAATATTAGCAGTTAGAGCATTGTTTTGTTTTTTTTTTGCTTCCCCTTGAGTCACAGTGCCATTTGCATTTGCCTATACAACCTATATGCCAAGCGCCGGCTCTGCAGTAAACCCCCACAGTCCAATCAATCAGGACCACCTCTTTGCTTTGAGACAGCTATCAAACTGGATCTTCCCGACATGAAGGATGTATCAGTCATGATTTCCAAAAAATGTGTTCATTATAATTAAAATAACTTGAGTTGATCAAAGTAATGGAGGGAAAATTAAAGATGGAGCAAAAACAAACAAAAATAAAATGGTGAAAGCAATAAAAAAAAAAAAAAAAGCTAAAAAAAAAAAAAACTACTAAATAAATAAGGCTCAGTGGAAAACAGGTATGAAATGGGTGATGGTGTGTTCAGACCAAACGTGTTTTTGGCGTCAAAAACGCTCAAAACGCTGAACGCTTGACACTGGTCACTAAACTGCCACTTTTGTGTCCGACGCCCAAAACGCTCCCAACGCTCCTGCCGCGTCTGCCGCTGTGTGTCTGGAGCGAGCGGCAAACGCGGCGGAAAAGAGAGGAGGGAGGCGGCGCTTTCCTTCCAGTCAGTTTGAATGATGGCGGATTCAGTAGAGAGATGCATGGTTTTATTTAGTAAATAAAGCTAGAGGACGTTGTCGTAGGACAGTGATAGTCAGTGTTAATGCAACAAGAGCCACACTCAGCAGAGAGCCACTTCCGCCCCCAAACAAAGCGTTGCTTGGCAACCTGCTACATTGCCAAATCAGTAACATTCAGCTTTTTAGCAAGGAATGGTTATCCTAAATATTTCACGGAGTAATGGCATCTCAGCCCTGTGTCTGGGTTCACCACAGGAATCCTCCAGAAGCTGCGAGCTGCGATCCTCCAATTGCTCTGATTGGTTGACGCCCCGCGTCAAGCGGCCAAAGTTCAGCTTTGTCCATCTCTGGCTTTTGACGCGCGTTCTGTCGAGCTTAAAAAACTTCTTAAATTTTCGGCGAGTTCCACGTGGAACGCCAACGCCCAAAATGCTCAAAACGCGACACGAGAAAGCTCGACGCCCCCTTGCTGCGCCTCCCCATACACTTTACATGGAAACCTGCCACTCTCGACGCTCAAAACGCGTTTGGTCTGAACACACAGTAATACCCACCCCTATCTGCATTTCTCTACACAGAAGCAGAAAAAAGGAGACAAGCGTGAGAGCAGATAAATTACAGACTCAGGACTTGAATTTGATCCATGAGATAAACCTCAAACGCTGTGTGCTAATTTATAAGCAAATCAAGTTTTCTTTTGAATCTTGCTCTGAAGAGCTGATTATTTCAGACAAACACAGATCAGTGCAGCAGAGGAAGAAGGAAAATAAAAAGGTTTTAAATCTGGATCAGGCTGAGGGAGGAGGACGGCCATTTCTCTGCAGCTGAATTCATGAAGCACGAGAAAATCCTCCAAATATCACCTGGACGGTAAATTGAGCTTAGTTATGTTCAGGGTGGGGAGCGCCTTATTTAGGATTTTCCTCTCCACTGGGCCGGTCAGTGCAGTTAAACACTGAGGACAGTCTGTGAAGCAATCGCTGCCGTCTCTTTTCCTTGCATTGATGCTGTAAACAAACCAAGACCGAGCTGATTTCTCCTCTTTCTCAGCTATCAGCAGGCAGCTCTGACTCCTCAGAAGGTGGTGCTGAAAGAGATGAAGGAATCTACTCTTAGCCTAGGAAATATGTCACAGTTTTTCCAGCTCAAAGGAAATAATATAGCCTGATTTATCCAGTAAGTTTAAAGATCAGAACTCTAGACAACCGACGACTTTAATGAAATGAAAAATTTATTTGAAACTTTTTCTGTTAAAAGGTCCTTTTTAAGATGAAGAAAAAGAGCCACATTATAAGAAACAACAACATCACAAAACATCAGTTCAGTTCACTTTAGGTTCATACAGCATGAAGCCATCTTAAAGCATGTTGCCAGATATGATCTAATTCATTGTGGTTATAAATGAATTATAATCCAATTTAAACAAATCCTTTTTATGATCCAAAAACTTAGAGACAGTGATGTCAATGACATGAGCAGAACGGAGATGTCAGAGGATGAGCTTTCCTGCATGTGGTTTACTGAGAACTAAAACAACATGGCTGACTTCCTGTCACAGGCTCAGATGGACCTTCAAAATAAAAGACTCCATAGAAAAAACTGAGGCTAAATTAACATAAAGCACTTACACAAAACCAAAATCTATGGCGGAACATTCCCAAATCAACAACAATCCACATTATTAGCATTTATAATAATATAGTATAGTAATATAATATATATGATAATATAATAACTTCATGTAAAGCTATTAATAGGATAGTTACCTAGCTAAGGAGATGAGCTGTGGGGAAAGACAGATGGGTCAACAAACAGCTTAACTCTGAGCCAGGCCTGTTGAGAAGGACATAGAGAAATACAAATTAATGACAACAACTATGTCAGATATTTCTAAATGGAAAGTACAGAGAGCAGAAAAGGGTCCAGTGCATCGTGGAACGTCCTGCAGCAGAATCGATCCATAGCAGCAGAACTGAGAGGATGGGGAAGGGCCACCAAGACAGATCTACAAGCTTTGTGAAAAGAAAAGGTTGAAGCCTGATCTTTAAGGTAGAGAGGGTGTCTGCTTCCTGTAGCCAGACTGAGAGCTGGTTCCACAGAGAGGCTCTGATAACTGAACGTTTTTCCTTCTCCTGTACCTTTAGAACCTCTAGGAACCACAAGTAAACCTGCAGTCTGAGAGTGAAGCTCTGTTAGGAATGTCTGGAATTTTTTTTTAGATCCGATGGAGATTTTTTTTATTAAATCTTTCTACATCATGAACATAAGAATAGTTTTTGTTTGGGATGAAAAACACCATAACCTTGAAGATCTGACCTCCAGAAGACTGATCCACAGTATAGGTGTAGGCACCTGGGCTGAGCTGCTCTGCCTCTCTGCTGAGTCTGGTCACAGCTGCAGCCAATTGGTGATCAGGACCAGTGACACTATAAAAGACAGTCCTGCTTCCCTGGAAGGGCTGACCTGAGAGCAAGCAGGGTGGAAGTGACAAAGAGTGGTAATGTATAAAGTTTTATTTGTCATTGTAATAGTGACATTTATTTTGGGTCCTTGATAAGACCATTAAACAAGAGCCACTCACCCTGGCTGCTCTTGGGGAGGTCTGTTTTTACATTGGTTTTTAGTGATTTTTGCATTTTAACTGCTTTTATCTGTTCCCTTTTAGTGGTCTCCTGTTGTACAGAGTTGCTCCACCTGCCTGGTGGTCGGGTATAATTTTAGATTAGATTATATTTTAATGGTTTTATTGCATGTGGTTTTAATGTTTTCACTTTCTTTGTTATTAGCGTTGTTTGTGTTTTTACCAGTCTGGGATTAAAGCCCAGAACCACTGCAGGTGGTAGCTATGGACTACATTTTGTAATACACAGGAGACAATAAACCTTTTTAATCTGTCTATTTATCCTGTCTTGCTTGGCCTGCTGAGGTGCTCTGACCAGGGGTGTCCTTATAGGGGAAGCTTAAGGGGGACACAGCCCCTCTTCCCCTTTTTGTGCGTGCTACATAGGACCAAAACCTACCAAGAAAGCTCTCAAATTGTCACTCAAGAACAAACCGTTAACAGACCTTAATTAGAGGAATGTCGAGGTCTGTCTCAAGTCTAAAGGCCTTTACAGACCTACTCTGAATATTCTGAATAATTCATATTATAAAGATTTTTATCAGCTCAGTGTAAAGTCAAAGGGAATGTTCACATCAGTAACAAATGATTTTGAGAGTTTTATTACTTTGAACTTGGGTCCTTTTTTTTTATTTTTTTTTTTATTTTTTAAATATTTGCATTCAACAGATATATAATTGACCAGAGTTGACAGATGTTGCGAGCTATGCAGGCATCACCTTTGCTGCCATTTCATTCAAACTTTGTATCATCATGGCTGAACGTCTTCATTATTTCTTCTCTGCTTCTTAAAGCAAGGAGCTAGCTGCTAAAGCAGATCCTCGAACTCCCACGGACATCGTAAAGTCTGTCCTAAAGGAGGTGTTTAGGGGTTTTAGAAGAAAGTGAAAGCAATCTGGAACAGCAGCTGCTTGGCCACAACGAAGTAAATGATGTAAAATCCCAGAGCAGGGTCACTGGAGAAAAGTGCATAAAGTTCATGGAGTGGGTTTCCATGACTAAACTTCAGTATCCAAGCATTTTGTCATCGCACTAAATACAAAGCCTGGTGTACAAGGCGCTTACTAGAGTAATGAAGAACACTCCAGCCCTTCGGTGGTTTCCTGGAAAGCAGCACCATGGTTTTGGTGTGAGGTTTTTTCCCAGGCATCTGTATGTATCGAGACATTTGATTCTCCCAGACTTGTGCAGTTTGGATAAGACTCCTTTCTGTTCCAACATGACAACACACGAGTACACAGAGAAACGTCAGTTCGGACATGAATGCTGGAGTTTGGTGTGAAAGAACTTGACTGGCCAGCAGAGTAGCTTTTTGAGAGGCTGTTGGTTCAGGTCTTTTTTTTTTTTTTTTTTTTTTTTTTTTCCCAGGATCAGAGCCTGATGTAACAAATGTACTTCTAGAAAAATGGTCAAAATTTCCATTAAAACCCTACAGGTTAGGAATGGGATGTCATTTAGGTTTGTGTATGTAAATTCAGATGTCCCAATACATTTGGCAATATATCTTTTCTCGTCTCGCTTTAAATACTCCTCGAGTCAGTTAATATACTGACTGGATGACAAATGTCTCGTGTCAGCTCTGCTAGTCCTGTCTGGAAACCCATTTCCCTTTATGGGATAATAAAGATACTTTGATTCTGATGTGAGAGTGATGCTGGGTCTTAGTGAGGCTGAAGCTTAGACCAGCTGTGGTTGGGGGGAGAGAGTCCTGTTTCAGGAAAAGAGAGTTGACTCAATCTAAGTGTGACGACACATAAATAACTGCTTCTCACTGCTTTTAGGATAACACAGGTCCAGTTTCTGCTGCATTTCTTAGGTAAAAAAACAGCTGGTAAAACTCTGGAGGTATAAATGCAGTTTTTACCCGCACCACAGAACCAGATAAAAGCTCATTTCTTAAACTGATACGTTTTTATCTCCTGACTTTATTAGTTCAGCACACTGATCTGGAATCACCAGGCAAACATTTGCTTGTTTATTCTCTGAGGGATGTCTTATCTGTTTAATCTTCATCGCTGTGCAGACAGAAGCTGGATTGAATTAGAGGGTGGAAACATTGAGGTTAGCTGTGCAACGTATTTGTATTTACTAGTTTTTACAGCTTTACAGAGACAGACGTTGATGCCTTAAAATGTGCAGGAACACATATTCCTTTACAAGGTGTTTAGATTATTTCCACTTCTGTTGATGCTGTCTGGCAGCAGGTGGGTTCTCTGTTGAAGTAGTTGGATTTCACTTTAGCTAGAAAATTTAAATGTTTACTTTAAGTTACTCTGAACATCAACTGATCATCACCAGATGTGAAAAAGATGCTGCAGATGAAGCTAATCTGCATCCAGATTGTTGTCTTTTACACCATCTGAGCAGTAACTATGGCAACCTCTCTGATTTGACTGTTTGTGATGATATAAAAGCTACTTTAACAAGCCTTTAAAGACCCATTATGTTACATTTTTGTCAAAGTGGGACCTCTTCAGCTTTGATTCTTAATCACCTGTGGTTTTACATTGCTTTTAAGAACTTGCATGATTACGCTTCATACTGGTGTGGGTTTTTATTTTGCTTGCATGTTATTCTGGTTTTAGATTTGGTGGTTGTGTTTTAATTGCATGATCATGAAAACCTGGCCGTGATTAAGAACAGCTCCTTTCAGTTTGGTTATTGGATTGGTGTGTGGAGTAAACCTTTTTTTTTTTTTTTTTTAAGACATGTTAGGGTAACTGTGTATGTGTTATAGTTTACAACCAGCTGGCTATCATTTTATAATTATTGAGTTATTATATAATTTTCTCTATGTTGTATATGGGCGGCTTTATTTGTGCAAAACTAGGGTGTGACGTATGTCCCCCCCCCCCCCCCTGCATTCTTATGGGCTTGATCTCCTTTCAGCACAGTTACCGTTATTTACTGGTAAAGCTGAGCTGTTGTTTACCTGGCAACAACACGGTTACGTGTGAAGATGCTTGTGTAATTAGCATGTGTGTTGCACGTATCTTCATAAATATAAACAATACAGTAACCTGTTGGTTGAGTGAGACTCTGTTTGACCAGTGGGAGTTATTGGACTAACTGAAGTGTAATAAAACCGTACAATTGGACAAGAGTTAATGGGGAGCCTTTTTAATACTGAGTGGAGATCAGGGAAAGGGGAGAGGAACAGAGCTACATGGATGGGAGGAAGGCAAGAGGACTGAGCTCAAGCTGCAGTGGTGCTGAGACCTGGAGTGCTAAAAATTGGACCTTAAGGACTGCAGGCAGAGGACCAGAGACGGTGTGAAACGGACCAGGCCAGAAGACAATTGATGCAACACTTGCTTTCAGCTAAGTAAAAGAATGTGGAAAGCTAGCGTGCACCAAAAGAGAGTGCAGCTACTTTCCATCTCCCACTGAGACCGCTCAATCTGAGCTTCCCTTTTCTCCTCCACAGCGGCAGAGCAGTCGGCGCGTGGCTCCGGATCCCGTCCTTTGGAAATTGAAGATTGGCCGGGATTTCCAGTGGGAGCTTCGCAGCTCAAGCCAAGAGCAGTTTCTTTTATTCCTTTTTCAGACTTCTACTTCTGTTCATTTTGGGACAGGGGAATTTTAAACCAACAAGTCTTGTTTTACATTTTTTAGTTTTTTTTATTATCTTATATTCTTAGACATGAAACCAGAACAATTTTCTGGTAAACGCTGCCAGACGAGTGCTTTTTTTATTTTTTAAGAGTGGACTCATTCCCTTAAGCTGATATTTAAAGAATCTTCACACTTCTCTGTGATATTTTGACATTAGCACTCCCAGTTCCAGACTCATGCATCTCTGGAGTCGCTGCCCAGCAGGGTCCCGAGGCGGAGACACCACCATGCAACTTTTTAATTTCAGGACGCCGCGTAAAGTTGCAGTTGAGCTTTACTTTGTGCACCTGATCGTCACACACTGACAGGTGGATATAAATACTGGTTGTTTTATACACGCATACACACACAAAGCAGCTGATTCAGCAAAAAAATGGAAGAACAGCAAACTGACTGCATTGCTTTTGTGATTCTAGGGAGATGCATGGCTGATATTCCTAATTCAAGGGAGCCAGTCCATCTCTGGTTGCATCAAACGCCAGGGTGGACCCAGGCTGCATGAAAATGAAACATGAGGAAAAATGTGTCTTTCTAGATAAGGTCAAGAACATGAAGAAAAAAAAAACAGATTGGAGGAGAAACCATTTTATTTACAAGAAGACAACAGCTGAGACTCATCTATGGATCTATGGGACTGTAGAGACACCGATTAAAGATTAAGACTAATCCTCCATGAAGCTTGCACCAGGTTTTCCAGACTTCATGAAGGATCGTGGAGGACAATGTGTTTCTACTTAATATGATCTGTAATCATGTTTGGATCTGGGAAGCAGACATTCTTCTTATCTAAGATAATCTGAAAACCTTCCTTTTTAACAAATTTTATAGTCAGTGGTAGTCGAGCATCCTTTAGTTAAGCAGCCATGGGAACATCCCATGATGCACTGAACACTTCATTTTCTCTTCTCCTTTTTTATCCATGTAGAAATATATGACAGCACTGACATTAACATTTTTCTCCTTTTTTTTTCTGCAGGTCTTCCTGGTTAAAGTTGCAGTGCATGTTGATCTGTCTTTCCTGTCCTCTCCACCTCAACCAGTCGAGGCAGATGTTCTCCCTGAGCCTGGTTCTACTGGAGGCTTTGCCTTCCTGTAAAAAGGGAGTTTTTAGCTTCCCACTGTTACCTTATGCATGCCCAGGATGGGAAATTGGATCCAAGTCAACATTTGATGCAGTCGGTTGGTTTTTCTTCACCCAGGGTAGGTCTTTGCTATGGCCAATGTGGGCGACCGCCCAGGCCACACAATCGCCCTAAAGAAAAAATAAAACGGCAGTTCTCTACGCATTTCCACGTCAATTTAATAAGCGCTGGACGCGCTACTATCTTGTCAACTTGCTGCTTAGAGTCACGTAGGCTTATACAGGTTGTGTGTGTCAGAAGAAAAGGCAGGTGGGAGACGGGGGAGGGGGTTCAACTCGCATCCCACTGATGGATTGTGCGGTGTTTCGCTCCGGGTGCAAAACTAGCCAGGACTTCCTTTGCCTTTTCCATGGTATTTATTATGAGTTGGCTTAAATTGATGCGTCTGTAAAGTGTCCTGAGACCACAATGTTGTCAAATACAGCTGAATTGATCGGAATTAAAAGAAAAGCTGGTCTCCCCAGCTCCGTCATCAGAGAAGCAACCGTTTATGTGATCGTGGTCTCAGTGCTTCAGACCACATGTTAAAAAAGGAGGAATTACAAAACTGGATGAGGGATTACTGTAAATATTTCAGAGAACTGCTCTCCCTTTTCTCTTGTGAGCCTTGCAGGTTTCCTCCCTGCAGGTTACATGAAAGATTGATGCTTTTATAGAGCAGTTCGCTCTGTTGGCATCACTTTTATGTCACGTATGCTGCGTATGCTGCTTACCTGCACCATTACTGTCGTCCACTCAGTATTTCTGATTCTGTTTCACGAGTGGATGCTGAAGCAGCAACAGGAGCTTTACCACTTCATCTGTCTAAAATCAATAACAAACGGCACATATACACCTATTGTCAATATGGATTATGACATTTGTTGCGTGTAAGATTCATTCATCAAAGCTCCATTTGGTCAAAGTGAATAATTTATGTTACAGATTCTGCTATAAAAGAAGAGATCTTCACACCACAAGACGCCCCCACCACCACCACCACACAACACATGTGGCCAAATGTTACATACACTACTGTGTCAACTTCAGATGAAGCCAGTTCACAGAAAATGACTTGTTCCAGTCTTGCTGGAGACTTTGTAGTGTTTTTTTTTTCTTCTTTTTTTTCTTACTCTTCAAACACCTCAGGACATTAAAAAAAAAAAAAAAAAAAAGACTAATGATAGAGTTGTGATAACGCTTTTGCCCCGACTCGATTCGATTCAATTCCGGTTTTTGGGTGCCGATTTGATTTAAAATGCGATTCTCACAATTCTTCAACATTACCGATTTTTAAAGTAAAAAGATAAAAAAAAAAAAAAAAAAAAACAATAAAAATGACAAAAATTTTATGATGGATGATTTTTATTTTTTTGAAAATAAATCAATTTTTTAACAAAAAAAAAAATCGATTTTAAAATTGCAAAGGAAAAGAATCCAGATTTTCGATTTTTCGATTAGATTTTCCCACCCCTAGCTAATGACATATCCATGTGCCCTCCTTCCCATCTCAATGCACTCAGATGTGGCCCCACTTTTCAATTAGCAGTCCCTCACAACTGCAGTTAGAACAAGAACAAACACCAAAATACGATAAGATAAGATCAGATCAGATCAGATAAGAGGAGATGAGATAAGATGAGACAAGACAAGATAAGCACTCCAATATTTTATCAGTTTGACATAAAGAATAAAACAAGTTAAGGAATCCATATAAACAAACTTTTCTGAAGAAACAAAAAGATTTTATATAAATCTTGCATATTATTTATGTTTCTATCTTCTCAAAGTATGTCTTTTACATAAAAGGAAAATAAGGCAAAAGCAAAAGTGTGTTTCTGACAGCTGGATTGGAGGCCGTCGGTGTGGATTCCTGCTGCTGCCATCAGTCAGAACATCTCCATCGACATGCTTCCATCTGCATAATCATTTCCCTGGAAACGTCAATGTCTTGTACATCAAAGATGTGGAAAGGCTGACACAGTCACAATAACACTGTTAGGAGAAGTCACATCTCAGGAGTCTCCACGTCAGGTCTGGAAAAATCCCACATCTCCATCTCCAAACACACCACACGAAGCTCATGAATCCAAATGAAGGACGCGAACATATCCGTGAGCTGTTGTGCGTTCTGATTCAGTGCTTCTTGTCAGAGCTTTTTATAGTTTACACAAACAGAGCGTGTTTGTACTTTATCAGCTTCAGCTACACTTTCAGACTAAAAATGGCATTTTTCCCTCCTGAAAACTGAGTTTAGAGTAAAAGAAAAAACGAACAAAAAAATATTCCAGGATGTTTAGTGGCAAGGAAAATTTGAATAAATGGAATAATTTATTTTATTGAGGAAAAGAAAAAAACTTCCTTTATTTTCTCTTACTGCTTCTGTTTAGTCTCACAGATACAACCTTCTCATTTTCTCGCTGATGTTTTTGCTTTAGATGAAAAACTTAACTTTATGAATAATTCTGGGAGCAGCTCCATGTAAGTGGATTAATATTTAATCTGGATTAAACTGGTGATGTGCTGCGAAGCAGGACTTTCTCCGTGTTGGACTGGCCTTGCAGTGAGGTTGTAAAGGCTTTAATGGTTTGAACTACATTAACTCTACATGTGTAGGTGTGTTGGAACGTCTGTGGAGGAGGCCTTCAGGGGGATCGAACCAGCTCATTGTGAGTATCTTTGAATGAACTCCCTAAAAAAAAATCTGTCCTTCATGTTGCAGCCATGTTGTCACAGTTATCACAGCTGCTGCTCTTCAAGGTCAGCCGCCGTGCTGACAAGGTTAGTTTGTCACGTTGCAAAGTTCTGGGTGGATTCTGCAACAAAGTTGTATTAAAGTTTACATGGACATACATGTTAAATATTAATCTCACTGAGACTGCAACAGTAAGTGGACTTCCACCGAATAACCACATGGATTCCACACATATGTTAACATGTGAACATGTGAACCTCATGTGCAAATGTGTGGTTTTGGAAGGATTTCATGTGATCCACGTGTGAAGAGCATGTGATACACATCCCATGTTGATTACATGTGATTAGGTGTGACAAAACACATGTTATCCAGATGTGAAGAACATGAAAGTCACATGTCGTTTACATGTAGTTCTCATATTCTTCACACAAGTTGGCCACATATAAATCCCATGCAAATCAAATGTAAACCACCTGCAGGTGGTTTTATGTTCTTCACATTAATGTGTCAAACACACGGACCACATGCACAGACGTGTGACATTTGTACAATTTCATGTGATCCACATGTGAAGAACATGTAGATTACATGATGTCGGCACCTGGAGTGTTGGCACTGGGCCGCCGGGGATGGGGGGACAACCGGGGTCTGCCTCCCGCTCCACTTGGCGGGCCGGAACTTGCCCTTCTGCCCTGGGGCTGTCCCAGTGAGGTGGGGGCACCTACTGCGGCCAGCTGAGGAGTTGCTCTGGGTGGGCGGGGCCCGCTGGGTCTTGGCCGGGGCTCTGCCGGGGGGAACGGGTGGTCATGGGGCCTGTGGGCTGCCGGCTCTCTGTGCCGGGCTGGCGTGCCGTCGCCCTGTGCTACCCGGTGCCCCTGCCTCGTGGCGCCGGGTGGCGCCTGCCTGAAGGCTTCCACTGCTCTGGGCTCGGGGGACGGAGGCTCTCTCTGCTTTGCCTGCCCAGGCTCTGTGCGCGGTGGGCTTGCCGGGCCCTGGGGGCCTTGGCTTCCTCCTCTACACCTCGGGTCGTGGTCATGTTCCCCTACAAGCACTCAGCTGATCTTTGATTGTATGATCACAGGTTGAACAGTCACACGTGCACGCCCACAAAGCGCTCATCTTCCCATCTGCTTCCTACTAAACGTTGCTGATGACCCTCTGTAGGTATATTTAATAACGGCTGGTATTGTAATTGTTATTTTATTAATTCATTTACTTTTTTTACTTTCATTTTTCATTTTTTTGTCTGTTTTTGAATATTGTCACTATCCTACTTTTGTCTTGTTGTATTTTTTCAGTACTTTATATTGTTTTGCAAATACTGTAACTTTAGCAGCTTAGACACGCCTTTCTTTTCAGTCTCTCTTTTTCCTCCTTTCATTTCTTCTTTTTTTCCCTCTTTCCCTGCCAGGTCCAGCTCGGCCATATCAAGACTGACGATGATTGCAAAATGATAAAAGGAAAATAAATAAATAAAATAAAATAATTATCATAATAATAAAAATATTCAGATTATCAAGGGCAGCTATTTACATGAGATGTCTCCCTTGACAGAGCAAATCTGTCTGGCAAAAATATGGCACGCAGATTGCTGTTCTGTATGCTGAGATGCTGGACAGGACAGGTTAAAAAAAAAAAAAAAAAAAAAAAGATTACATGATGTATATTATATTTATATTTTATTATATTTATATTTTATTATATATATATATATATATAATCTTATTTAGATTTCATGTGTAATCTACATGTGTCAAAAGTGGTTCACATTAAAATCATGTGAACCACATGTGATTTAAATGCATTTTACATTTTATCACACATGATGAGGATGTGTAATCCAACATGTCAACCACATGTGGATCTCACACGTGAATGCGTGTTTTTCACAAGTTGATCACATGAAAAGGTTCCAAAGCACATGATTGCCTATGCGGTTCGCATGTGTATGTACATGTGGATGTACACGTGTATGTACATTGCTCTGTCAGATGGGTCCACTTCCTTTTCCATCACATGAACATGAATTAATCAGAACTCAGATGAACTTTGCCTGTTTGTGTGCATTTAAATGGTTCCCATGAAACGTCAGAGTTTCCACGTCCTTCTGTTTGCATCTCTGATTCTTCTGTCCTCACACACAACACACTGCTCTAAACAAATTGAAATTATACAAGCCTGTTTTTTTTCTCTTTTTATTGTCTGAGGTGAAAACTTCAAACCAACAAATGAATAGAAATATATTTACTGCTGACACGAACAACAAAGGACTCTCCAAATCAATTAAACGACAATCGGGTTACAGAAGACGACGCAGAGGGCAAAGCTGCATTTCATCTCCACTGAAACAACAGTGCTGTTTATTTAAACTGAATTGAACGTGTCTTCTTCCTCATTGGCAGGCTGAGGGTCGTGTTGGTTCTGCTTCCTGTTCTTCATTCAGATTCTATTACTGTAAGGAGAGTTTTATGGGATTGCATGCATGATAAACTTCATGCAGAGATTCATTAACCTCGTAAAATGTAAGAATTTATGTTGCTCAAATGTAAACTGGTGAATTGGGTCTTCTGACCTCTGTTCCACTCATGATTTCTTGTCAAAGCACAAAGAATGATAATTAAAACTGACACAGAAGCTCAGACCATGATCCGGATCTTACACTGACGCTCCTCTGAGCACCGTAGACTTGCATGATGGGCAGATCTGTGGATAATGTGAAAATAATGGCTGTATCTGTGGACGCAGGTGTGACTCTGATGCGGTAAAAAGTTCAGCATCATCATTTCTTTCTGATGTGTTTCTGTCCTCCAGCGGCATCCAGACTCACATCCTTCATGCTTTCACTGCAGATCTGAGTTGGTGTGAAGTGTGTAAAACACTTATTTTGTCATGACATCATCATCATCACCCAGCAGCTTAATCCTGAATGCATCCCTCAGGTGTGGTTGGGATGAGGGGAAGTTTTAGCCAGACTCTGAGCTTTACTGCAGCATCACATCATCCTGTTCCTGCTCGGCTGCGACACTTGAAGCAGTGAAAACCTGAATGAAATAAACGGGCAGTAACTTAGCTAATGAGTGTGACAGAGGTTGACTTTGATTGTCGGGTCTTTGTTCTGCCTATCTGTGGAGAGTGCAATTAGCATCGCTCTGACAGCCCATCACAGCCCCTGAAATTGGATTCTGGTCCCTGGCAGCTTGCATCAGACTGTCTGGGTGAAAGCAGCCGTCTGAATACCTCTGCTGCTTCGCTGCTTATTCCTCTGTTTCCTGTTTACAGTGATCAGAAAATAAAAGGAGTCCATGCCTTGAACATTTCCACTAGACACACAGACAGCAGCTGTCTGAGAAAAACGTGCTGGAATGTGGAGGGAAGGTGTTGGAAAGAGCTACAGTGACATCTAGTGGCAGCCATTGTCACTGCAGCTCCAGTCTCATCACTTCCCTTTTCATTTCAGAATTATACATTTCATTTTATCAAACCTAACAGCAACCTAAAGTGTACAGAGAAAACTGAAGGACAAACATGGGAGTACACAACAGTTAAAGCAACAAAACATAGTTTGAAAAAAAGAAGGAAAAAAGAACTAGTTTACAGTCTAGATTTGTTCCAAGTGGGTGGCTGCTACTTTTTCTGTCAGTCTTGAAGCACACATAAAGAGGCGAGTGCATGCTGAGATAAGAAGAGCCAGATTATTGTGTTGTCTTCCCTTTAGGAGGAAGAACAGCTATTTGCATTTCTTACAATTGCAAAAAATAAATAAATAAAAAAATCTCTATTCGCCAGCAAACTCTTGGCATGCTTTTAATGTAGCATGACGGAAACTTCTGCTGAAATCTTCAGAAATTGCCATGAATATGTTGGGATGTTGTCAATGACATTATCAGCCAAATGATGCATGTTACTGTAAATAATGCACGGAAATTCACATCTCACAGTTCAATGTCCCTCATGCAGATCTTCTTCGCTGATGTCCAGGATGACATCATCAGCGGTTAAAAAGCGCTGCAGTGCCACCTCACTTTAGTTTTATGCTAACTTATTTAGTCTGCTTATTTAAAAATTATTTACTTATTTAATTCTGTTTATTTAAAACTTCAAACGTATTTTATTGAATGATTAAAGTTGAGTTTATGTTCCTGTTGCCATGTCTCGGTGAAACACATCAGATTGCATTTATTCCTTCTGTGTGGCGCTTTTGTTCCATTTTGTTAGCTAGTAATCTCACATTGGTAAAATGTTTTGAATGGCCTCCATCTTTAATCCTCCTCACTTCCTCTTCAACTCGTATGGGATTTGGTGTTTATTATACCGATTAACTTGCTTTTGATGAGCTTAATCAGTTGATCCCACTGCTCTTTTATTTTCATTATTACTCATAAGAGATCTAAAAAAAAAAAAAAGTCAACAAGGAGAAACCACTGAGGAGTACAGCCTCTGAATCAGAATGTAATCTCCATTTAAAAAACAATCATTTCTTTCTAATCCAAAAAGGTAAACTAATTCTAAAATCGACATTGCATAAACTGCTGATCTCACCTAATGTGATTTACTGCTACCTGGTGATGCATTAAAATAAACTTGTAAAATTGATTAAAGAATCAAAAGGTTACAGAAAACCAGACAGAGTATCCAGAGAACATGAAATGTGTTTTGAGCTTGGTCTTAAAGTTGCACTATGTGACATTCTGACTCTAACATGCTTACATGTGTTTCTGACATTTTTTATTGCCACGGTGACAAAAGGCATATTCTTGGAGTTGATGTTCCTCAGCAGTGTCACAAAGCAGTAAACCCTCACTTCTTACCTTTTATATACATAGTTTTGTTTGTTTTCTTAGACACTGCTTCCCTTTACGGCGGGAAAACAACCCGTCACACTGTCTGATTTAGCAATGAAATGCAAGAAGACTATTGGAAGAAGACTGGAAAAGATGAAGAGAAAGGTAACGTAAACACTGACTTAAGTTTTAGTTAAGTACGATGCAAGATGGATCTTTGGGGGCTCATCACTGAGAAAATCTGCCACAAACCGGTAGCTGCTGTCATGGTTTTAGGAAGAAGCTTGACCCACATGCAACACTCTGAGGAGACAGAAGAGATTTAAAGGTGTTTATTTACAGCAGACTTGGTTAAGATGTAGTGAAGGGGTTGTGTGGAACCAACCAGTTCTTGAAAAGAAGTGAAGAGGATGGCTGGAGGGCAGACGTGTAGCTGTAGGCAGGCAAAGCGATATCCTGTTGTGGTGTGGAGGAAAACTAATGTTTTCAGAAACGGAGAAAGGATGGTTCTGTCTGTGGGGAAGCCTTTGAGGGAGCGGATCTAGAATTTTATCCTACAAGGAAAGAGGTTGGAATGAGTTGGCATAGATTCACATAAGCACAGATGAGAAAAAGGTGTACCGCCGGCATGCCTGTGGAAGACTCCACCCTCCCTCAGACAGCACACCAGGAGGCCCTGAAAAGAGAAAACCTCTGATCCCAACAGCTGGTTCTAAAGATGTGAAATCATGACAGCAGGGTTGTCACAGTACAAAAGTTTCAAACTCAACACCAATACTGAAGATGGTGCTCAGTACTTGGTACCATTTCAATACTACACAGGTGGAAATATTTATTTGTTTTAGAAATCATGGCTGGGATCATTTCTCCTTTGCAATGGTCGTACTTCTGTCCGAAATACCACAGAACTGTTAAAGTGATGTCAAACTGTCCCAGTGAAGAACTGATGTGTTTCCAGCAACCAGTCATTTTAATGGCTTGATGAATGTAGACTCCTGACAAGCAGAACAGCTTTGTAATTATCTTAGCTCTCAATGTGGACGGATCCCCCAGGTATCATTTCCTCACAGCAAGGTCAAGCCAGATACAGAGACAGACACATGAAGCCATTTTTATTTTGGTACAGATGGTTAGGTGAAGGGTGGGGTTGTGTGTTTGGGCTGCATGTGTGGTTGCATGTGTGAGTGTGTAATTGATTTTTTTTTTTTTTAATGTTGTAAAGCCCGGAATCCATCTGTATAAAAATGCTAAATAAAAGTTTGATTTGATTGGAGAAATTGCGTTTCTGTTTGGAGTCCTACGCAGCTCAGGCGAATCATTGCTTTAACCTTCAAACAGTGATTTGAACTTTTTAAGATTTTCAACCAGAACTGGCCTTGAAGAATTCAAGTATTTACTTTTTATGGCTACTGCTTTGTTAAAATTGTGTCTCAGGTGTGAACAATGGATCCTGCATGTATCTGCTACCAGGGGAGGGCTTGCCCACTGTAGTAACTGTTTAAAATGGTTAGAGGTGTCTGGTCCTGTCCAATGCTTTTTTGTCCAACGCTACATGGAGCACATCAATGTGGAGACAGAGATATTGCAGAGATATTGCTGTGATTATTGAAATATGATGGTGGTAAACTGATGTTGGTGGCTGTAATTGTACTATTCAGTACTCTTGCAACAGAGTTGTGGATCAGCTGAAGGGTGTTGTGTGTGTGTTCACACAGTCGTCATGGAGGCTTGATAAAATCAGCCAGGGAACTTCAAAAACTTTCATATTTCCAATTGGTTTAAATTTGCTTTCACACTGTGCTTTACACAAGCAGATATAACCGCTGGAACAATGTCATGCATCTACAACAGCTGCTATCTAGGGGCTGATGTGACCACTGAACAAGACAAAAGAAGATGAAAATCAGCTCACCAATTGGCCAGAACTGAAAACGGTCCATTAACTGGGATTAAACCATATTCCTATTCTGGAGCAACCATAAATTTGAAGTGTTTGGAAGTTTGTAGTTAAAACCTAATGCAGTTTTCACAATAATCCATCTATTATAACCATCAGGAGTCCAAGCGGTAAATAATCACACATGTTGGACATGACATGTTGACACAAGAAAAAAACTGTTTTCTTTTTTTACTCTCAAAAGTTGAAAAAATAATAGAAAAACAGTGTTCATGGCAACACAGTGGTCTAAAAAGGTGGCATAGTCATTTGATACTCCACTGTTTGTTCTGTGTTAACGCTGGTTCATCCCTTTACTTTATGTGCCTGAAGAATTCAAAGGCTTAAAAACAAGAAAAGAAAAAAGCAGTGAAATATCCACAGAAGAACTCAAAGTCTGCCCTCTTGGAAAGAAAACATAAAGCTGACACTCCAGTTGTGCACAGGACTGCAAAATGATTTTTCCTCTTGGAGGCAAAGCGCCTAAACATGCACAATGTTCATTTTGCAACATGTATTATATGTGGCAGAGCCTGTTTTCAGCTGCATAATGTACACTTTTACCATTACTGACCTCATTTTATTCTCTGCCTGAAGCAGTCTTTTAAATGCATGCCGTGCTTAAGAAAATAAGCTCATAACATCTCCTCCAGCATGGAGTAATGGGACGCCTGGGTACAGACTCAGATAGGTTGTTTTTCCATGAGAAGGAAGCAGATTTTCCAGAGTCCTGACTCATCAGCTGTGCAGACTAAATCTAACTATCAGGAGGTTCAACCCTGAAGGTGTCCATTGCTTCATATGTGTGAAACCTTTTTGGAAGCTCTGATTGTATATGCAGATAAACCAACATGAATAATTCTGTTATGTTTCCAGAAGATGTGTGTTAGTCCTTTCTGTGAGTGGATCAGGCTGCAGGATGGAGGTTAATGGGTAAATAAGGTTGTTTGTCTCACAGGCCTGTCAAACATGTTGTATCTCCTCTCTCAGCTGCAGGAACAGACGTGTACAAATGTGAAATTAAACTGTCAGTTTCATCATGACTCCTGCAACATGGCAGCTTTCCTGGCACCTGACAGCTTTCTAAAGGATGACTGTACCAGAGGAAGAAATAAAGGAGGCAAAATGACACCTTGGTGTAACTCACCAGCATGTCATTGATTTTTTTTTTTTTTTTATGTCTGCCAACACTGATTCTACAAGGAAGGACAGTTTTATTGCATTCAATCAGCTGGTCTTGTTGCGGCTGTCCGCCATGACGGGGGGCCAGTAACTGAATACCGACACACTCAGCTGAGAGGAAGATAAACAAGTCTGATATGAAAAGAAACCTGGTGGTTTTAGGATTCTAAGACCACATGAAACATTTCTCTTTGCTGTTTTCTTTCTCTTTGCCCCTGTTAAACCTGTTACACTTGTTTCTTCTTCTGTGCTGCTGGTTTCGCTGTCCTGTTAAACTGTTTACATCCGCAACAGGAAATCAGGCTTGTGCACCTGCGTTCAGGTTCAGGACCTTACATCAAAAAAGTCCAAACCATGGATCCCTTTCACAAACAGTGTGTTTTTAAGTCTTATTTTCAGACTTTATTCACAGATTGTAGCGTTCAGGGATGTTTTGGTCAGTCAGTTTTTTTTTTCTTTTTTTTTTAATGAGGTCTTTATTTGTCCCTTCAACAAAATAAAAGTAGCTACTAACCATGTAATATGTCTGAATTTCTGTAGTTTAATCTTCTGCTTTCTGGTGTCCATTAAGGACCAAAAGAAAATAATCTGACTGTGTTTCCCAGGAGTTTGAGCAAAGTTTGTGGTAAAAAGTGATGCCTAATGTCTCAGAAACTTTATGGATCGTACATGTAAGACTGGATTCTTGTGGGTTAAAATGAGCTTTGTTGATTTTATTTTGATGGCACAGTGACATTTATTATGTATATTTCAGGAGCTGTTCTTGATGAGGAACCTATTAATTAGGATGTTTCAGGCTTAGTATTTCTCAATCCTGGTCAGTCCTGTAGTCATTGCCTTATTTATTAAAAAAAAAAAAAAATCAAACTTTTTTTATATCGCACTTTTTATACAGGTGCATTTCAAAGTATTTTACAAAATAAAAACTATTTCACACTTACACACACACACACATGAAGCCATGTAAGGTGATTCCATCAGACTTGTATGGACATTAACAGATTTAATATGATCGTAATGCTTTTCACAGTGTTTTATTTGTCTGAAAAAAAGGATTTTTTTTTAAATTTTTTATTTTGAACCTGTTAAAATGCTCAATAATTTTTAACTTCTCCATTTTAAACAATACATTAAATCTGCTATTGTCCTGTTTGGTTTTGCTGCTGCTGTTTTTCAAGCCTTCGGTGAAAACTCATGACAGCAGGTAACCTGCACGTTGTTCAAGCATGCACAGAAACAACATCTGCCACAAGACAACTGGAATGAGTGTAAACATAGTTAATATTGCCCAGATGTGATGTTATATATACTCTTGTTCTGATTGGACATTTGACTGGAGTAAAAATACTCCAAATAATCGTAGATCACATTTATGTAATCCATGGTGTAGTATTTTTTTCCAAAGGCAGTTCATCTGTGGGGAGTTTCACAGTAGAAAGTCCTGATCCTGAGTCCACTCAGAGTGGGAGGTAGAGTCAGTTCATGCCAACACCTTATGAATAAAACATAAAATTCTTAACAACAGTTTAATAATATTTTAGGACAGTTTATTAATGTTATTATTTATGAAAAAAGACAGTGTTCTGTCTGCAACTGACCCCTGATATTTTCTTTTTCTTTGGTCCAGAAATGGACTTCTTCCTCCCTGCAGCTCAAAGTAAAACTGACTTCAGTTGTTCCTGTGTTGAGCCATCATTTCTTCTTCAGTGTTTTTCTTATTTGCATAAATAAGCCCATTTTTTGCAGTTAATGCTGCATCAGAGCACATTTACAGACACCTCAAGAGCAGCAGAGCTTTCTTTTTTCTTTTTTGTTGCAAATAAAGGAAATAAGCATAATCCTATCATTTCTGTCAGAACCGTAAAACACCTGCTCATGTTTCAGTTATCAGAATTGATCCATATTCATTGTTTATACAATTCGGCACCTGCATGTTTTGCATATTTGACTAAGTGCTTTTTTCCAGCCTGCAGGCTGATGAAATTCACTCTGAAGCAAAAAGGTAAAATAGCAAACTAAAACTTTCTGACACTGACATGAGAGCTGATTAATAACTGAAATAAAATGTGAAATGTCTGAAACTCAGTGGTCTTCACTTTCCTTTTTAAGGCCTCCATCATTCTTCTTTACAGGAGATGTCAGTAGTTCCAGCTCCATGTCTTTCCCATCAAACCTTTTTTTTTCTGTTTTGCATATTAATCTGAGAGCTGTCTGCATTTAGTGAAAAAACAAAGTAATAAAACATGGAAAACAGCAGCAGTAATCTGAATGATTGAGCTGTGACGCACATCACACCCCCTCCAAACAAACTCGCCTCTGTTCCAATTAGCAGAAATGATTTGCTGCATCTGTGAAGCCCCGAGGAAGACGAGGTTGTTACATTCATCATTTTCATTATTTATCACTTAGCATCAGTAACAAGCTGTGTGACGCTGAAACAAGCATCTGATGGTAGATTATTGATATTATATCGAAACACAGAGTAGCTCCTGTCTACATGATCATTTTTTAATCTTATAAAATGTCAGCCTGTGTTGTTTGTTCATTTGTCAGAGTAAATTTCAGCGCTCATCAATGTCTCGGTTTGTGTTTTCCCTCAGCAGGCAGACAGTAAAACAGCTCATCGGTGGGTTGAAACTGTGAAGTTTTACATCGAGCTGTGACTCTGAAGCCACATCCAATTCACAGGTGGGTGTTAACATGATGCCAAGGAGGAAAGACATCCTGCGTGATCTTAGAGAAGCAACTGACAGTCTGGGAAGGATGAGGAGGTTCTTATTTTATTTAAACATTCTTATTATAAAATGTGTGTATGTAATAGACAATACTTGCAAGATAAAAAATACACAAAAAATTGATATAGCTACAGATAACACACACAAAGTGTAAAGGCACCTACAATATGACTGTGTTCAGAAAGTCAAACTCAAGTCACCTCTGAGGGTAAATAAGGGCCTCATATGTCATCAACACTGGAGTTTTTTGATTCTTTTTTTTTTTTTAAGTTTTCAGAACTGCATTTTTCCCTCTGAACATCAGGTTACAGATATAACTACTCACTTATAGTGTCTTTCTGATCAATATCGGTTCCCCATTCCCTTCCAGTACTTACTGAATTTTTCCACTTTGCAGTCAAGAGAAAAAGTTAACTTCTCTATGTTATATATTTTTGTTATTTCTGCCCATTCCTTGTGTACTGGAGGGGGTTTCACTAACCATTTCCTGGTGACAGCTTTTTTTTTTTACTGGCTGCCAACAAAATATTAAATATTTGTGACCAGAGAATATATTAGTAGGAATATCTCCCAAGTAGACAATACACAAATCATATGTCAAATTAAAATGTCTCCCATATCCCCCAGAATATATGGAAATGGTTAGCAGTTAGTCGACTACATTATTACAAACAACGTACAGACTCAGTTTGACCTGTTTTTGTTGTAGTGGGATAAAAAAAAAAAAAAAGAAGAAATCTAATGACATTTTTGCATGTAAATTCCCTCCAGTGACCTGGAAAGCAATTCTGTGGAGTTCTGCAAATATTGAGCCATTATTCCTCCGATGTGTCGATCTTTGCTTCCTTTTCCCTTTTTTTTTTCTAATGTAGTTTGTCGACTGGCCTTTAAGTGTTTGTAAACATAAATCTATCTTTACAATTACCTTAGTTTGATATGCATTAGTTAGCAGGGTAATTAGGCCAGAGTTATTTTCCTCTCTAGTTCTATCGTAATTAAATTAAGATCTGATTTAGAGATATCTTAAAAAGTGTGTTTCTCGGTTAAATTTCTCCATAAGTTTTTCAAAACTATAAATATCCCATCCTTCTGAGATTAAACAGAATGCCTAAATACCTCCTGCAGACCAAAGTTTAAAACATACTGTGCAAGAGCAAATTCTCCATCACATGCCACCTAGCCTTTCTGGTTTCTGAGTTCCTAACTTCTGTTTGTCACATTCCTCAAACCAGATATTTAAGGGAGTCTTTGTCCAGCAGTTTAGATATCTTTTGTTTTCAATATAAACACTTATTTCCAAATACAAATGGTCAAATTATTCATTCATGTCCAGGCTTTTTTGTTTGGCTTCATGGGAAGGGTGGATTGAGCATCTCAGCTGTGCAGCTTTAAAATAACTTTGCAAATCTGGGAGGGAAAGACCGCTTTGTTCCTTAGGAAGCTGTAATGTTGTAAAAGCATCTCTGGGTTTGTAGCCCTCTTCATTAAATCCTGAAACATTCTGCTGTGACAAATTGTTTAGTTGGTGTTTGCACTGTATTGATTGAAAGAAAAAGTAGACATTTTTGATTATGTCAGTTCTGTTATGCACATCAAGTGGCAACAAAGCCCATCTGAAATGATCGGAGAAAGGACCCCAAAAACAGCACAAGAGATCAGGGCAGGTTAAGAGTCTTTATTATCCACCTGAGAATGTTCAGTATTGGGATTGAACTCTGGTTCCCAATGTGCCAAGCAGAGTAATCTTTCTCTGGGCCAACAGGGGAGGCAACATGACCAACAAGAAGACAGAGACTCCACTAACTCACTGGTCCTCCAGGACAGAAACCCAGTAACCACTGGAGAGCAGGTTCCAAGGGCAAGACAAGAGGCAGATCAGATCGGTAACAGGCAGGCAATTCCGATAGGAGTGCTGGAAGGTCAGGCACAAGAGCATGACAATCTGGCAGTGAGTGAATGGTGGAAGCTGCATATATACACAGGCTGAACTGATGGGGATGATGAACAGGTGGCAGTGGCAGGTGAGGGCAGTAAACCTGATTAGGGGTGTGGCGAGCAGCAATGCTGGAGGAAGCAGGGCTGATTGTGACACCATCTATGAATGTCTTCCTTTATTTGTCTAGTAATAGATAAATAATTCATAACTGATATCTGACTATATTTTGGGATATTTTATATTTAATAATTTTATCCCCAGACATTTGACAATGTTATTGTTCCAATTGAACGCAAAGGGTTTTCACTTACGGAGTAGGTAGTATACACTGCTCAGAAAATAAATGGAACACTTAGAGTCATCACCCAGAAATTGCTCTTTTTTGAGTTAAAACATGCGTGTTAGTGTTAGGCGGAAGTGGTAACATCCCTGGAAGCCTTTCTGTTGAAGACGGCCGGGTTTTTACGTCTGTACGCTTTGTTTGCAGCAAAACTGGCCGCAACACCGAAGTCTCGCAAACGCATTTTTTAAATTTTCTCCCGGGATGTCAACATCTGCTTCATTTTTTTGTTTCATTTATTGTTCAAAAATTGGCGTAACACGGAATAAAACAGACATATTAACACGAACGACATGCCTCGTTGTCAACATGCTATCTGAACAGGCTAGGTGAGCAGACATTAAAAGTGAGGACTTTACCATTCAGAGACAGTTTGTTGTAAACATGCTCCTTCCACCATCTCGGTATCTTCTCTCTCAGGCTCAGAGTCCGGTTCAAACATCAATGCTGAATTCAGAAAGCTGCTGCTGTCAGGTTAGCTGCTATCACTTGCCGCTAATGTTTTTAGCATTGAGACTACTGGCCTCACCCCCCTTCCGGCTCCGGACTTCCAGCGATCAATCAGCGGGCAGCTCTTTATTTTAATCCATATCCAGGTTGGTGAAAATCTCGCGTGAATTCTCGCGAGAAAATGTTTAAGAATAAAGTGTCAGAAAAAGCACTTTTATAAAATTTTTTTGTTTAAGTTTTTAAACAGTTATTCAAAAACCATTAGAGGACAGTAGGCACATGAAAAGACCAGGTTATGACTCCTTTAAACAACACAATGTAACTCCAAGTCAACCACACTTCTTTGAAATTGAACTGTCCACTTATGAAGCAACACTGACTGACAATCAATTCCACATGCTGTTGTTCAAATGGAATACAGGTGGAAATTATAGGCAATTGGCAAGACACACCCAATAAAGGAGTGGTTCTGCAGGTGGTGACCACAGACCACTTCTCAGTTCGGACGCTTTCTGACTGATGTTTTGGTCACTTTCGAATGCTGACGGTGCTTTCACTCTAGTGCAGGGGTGTCAAACTGCAGTTCTGGAGGGCCGGTATCCTGCAGGTTTTTGTTGTGTCTGTGCTCCAACACACACCTGACTGACAGACACTCAAATAGGTTAACAAGAAGCTGCTGGATCCATTGATTTGACCTGGCTGAAATTGATGGCTCAGTAGCGGACTTGTGCAGAGCTTTATGTAACGGGTGGCTGGGGCATGTTTAAAGAAAATAAAAACAGGTTTAAAAAAATAAATAAAATAAAGTGTACATATATAAAGAAAACACAGAAAAAAATCTCACATAATATATATTGCCTAACAGTTCTCAAACTGTAGTTTGTGTATCAGTAGTGGTGCTTGGGCCTCCCATATATCAGCATTTCTGTGGTTACACCCATAATTTATTTTCAAATAGAGACGATTAGTTTTATTTATTTATTTTTTTAGGATTTTTACTTTCTGAATTCTGGAAAAATCTTTGCCATCTTTTGGTTGGTCCAGAAACAGCGGTGCAAAATCTTACATTGCATAAATGATTGTTTTGCACAAACTGAAGAAGTGTGGACCCTGTTAAGGATGGACAGCCAGAGGTCATCACAAAGTGTTATATTTAACTCAGTTTCCCATTCACGCTTCAGTACAAAAAAAAGCTGTTTTTTTTTCATTGCATAAAAAAAAATTATACAAAATTGAAATAATGCCCTTAAATGTTTGAGGCTGATCTAAAATTGAGTCAATTGGATTTTTTGGTGGTGCATTGGGAAACTGAGAGACACTTTTAGACATAAAATCCCGTAGTTGTAAATAGCGGAAAAAAAAAAAAAAATCACCGTTTGATATGTTAAAATTTAGATTGAAAGTTGGCAAATGAAATAAATGTCCCATTATCGTAAAAGTCAGCGAAGGTTTTAATGCCCATATCATCCCAGTCAATGAAGGTTTTGTCTGTTCTCTTGGTTCTTTTAAAAATCAGGGGGAGCAGAGTCAACCACACTAAATCTCAATAAAACCAGTTTAATAAAAAGAGATTAAAAAAAAAAAAAAAAAAAAAGTTAAAATATTAAAACCCAAGTCCTTTAAAATGGTCACTGTGTGGCTTGGGGTGGTCCTCCTCTCTGCAGCGACGGATCCAATCTTCTGCCTTCCACTTGGCGATATCACATCCAGGACCTGCAGAGAGGAGAATACGCACCAGTCTACATACTTAAGAGGGGAACCCTCCTGCCTGGCCCTGGAGCCAGGCCTCTCCCTCTGGAACCTAAACTAAGCCTTGTTACTCACGCTTGGTCCTGGGACAGGAATATCTGTAGGCCCAGGACTGAGTAGCTGCGCCTAAGGGTCCAGACCGGCTGCTGCACTTCAGGCTCCGCCTGGCCACCACCAAGCCGCAGTGGGACCAGTCGTCACTGGCCCCTCACCAGTCCCAGTCCCAGTCCCGTGTCATGCTCTCTGCTTCTCTTCTGCTCTTCTTCTCTCTTGTCTTCACACCTGTTGCTCATCTTTTAAATGGTCTGCTCCAATCACTCAGGTGTTCCCAATTAATAATTAGGGTTGTGCTAGCGAGGCCTCCAGGAGGGGTTTGTAGTCAAACAAGTTAAAAACACATGCAATAAAACCATCTCAGACTAAATGGCTTCCAAATCAGAGGAGGATCTCTGCTGTCCGGTCTGTCAGGACATCTTCAGAGATCCTGTTGTTCTGTCATGTAGCCACAGCTTCTGTAGAGACTGTCTGAAGAACTGGTGGACACAGAAACCCACACGTGAATGTCCCGTTTGTAAGAGAAGATCATCAAAAGAGGAACCACCTATAAGCCTGGCATTGAAGAATCTGTGTGAGTCCTTCTTACAGGAGAGAGATCAGAAAGCTTCAGAAGGTTTCTGCCATCTGCACTCTGAGAAACTCAAACTCTTCTGTCTGGACCACCAGCAGCCAGTGTGTCTCGTCTGCAGAGATTCAGAAAAACACACCAACCACAGAATCAGACCCATCGATGAAGCTGCATCACAGCACAGGAAGGAACTTCAGGAAACTCTGCAACCATTAAAGAAGAAACTGGAGATCCAGAAGAAAGTTCAGAAGGAGTTTGATCAAACAGCAGAACACATTAAGGTCCAGGCCCGACACACAGAGAGGCAGATTAAGGAGCAGTTTAAGAAGCTTCATCAGTTTCTAGCAGAGGAAGAGGAGGCCAGGCTGGCTGCACTGAGGGAGGAAGAGGAGCAGAAGAGTGGGATGATGAAGGAGAAGATGGAGGCTCTGAGCAGAGACATAGCAGCTCTTTCAGACACAGTCAGAACCACAGAGGAGGAGCTGAGAGCTGCAGACGTCTCATTCCTGAACAACTACAAGGCTGCAGTGGAAAGAGTCCAGCGCTGCCCCCTGCTGGATGATCCACAGCTGCACTCTGGAGCTCTGATAGACCAGGTCAAACATCTGGGCAACCTGGCCTTCAACATCTGGAACAACATGAAGGACCTGGTCTGCTACACCCCCATCATTCTGGACCCAAACACTGCTGGTCCAGACTTGATCATGTCTGAAGATCTGACCAGTGTGAAAGTAGGAGAGGAACAGAACCTTCCTGGTAATCCAGAGAGAACTGGTTTTTATGGTTTTGTCCTGAGTTCTGAGGGTTTTAATTCAGGAACTCACAGCTGGCATATGGAGGTTGGAGACAGTGAGATGTGGAGAGTGGGTGTGTCAGCAGAGTCTGCAAACAGGATGACAGACATAGGGTCTGGATTATGGAGAATATGGTTCCATCAAGGTAAATACTCAGCAGGTTCTCCAGGTTTGAACATTAATCTTCCAGTTCAGAAGAAGCTGCAGAGGATCAGAGTGAATCTGGACTGGGACAAAGGAAAGCTGTTGTTCTCTGATCTTGATACAAACACACACATACACAGCCTCACACACACTTTCACTGAGAGGATGTTTCCATTCATACACATAGATTATAAAGCACAGATTTTACCTTTAAAGGTCTCAGTGATGAAACAGCTTCTCTGATATGTTCAGTATGAAGAACACAGAGTTCACATTAAACCTTGTTGATCTGGTGGAAATGTAGAGACTTCAGTCAAACAGGAACATCTGTTTGTTTGAAAGAGAAATGTTTTAATTCTGAAATGTAAATATAGATAAAAATGAAAGTAAATAAAGTTGAAGAGATAAAAGAAATATTTGTGGTTCATTCTCTCAGCAGAAAATTAAAATCAGATTAATTTATATAAAAAAAAACAACAACTTTATTTTCATTCATTCTGTTATGTCAATTATTTACATTGTTCAAACTTTTTATCTGATTGTGATTTGTACAGTTGTGATGTTATGTCTTTGCCTTTTTCTGCTTTTTCCATTCTTTGTTCTTAATTTCATTACTGTATTGACATGTTTACATCTAACTGTAGGTGTTTCATTGAGTCATGTTTCAGTTCTCAGGTGTGACTAAGCAGGAAATCATAAAAAGCATCTGGTTCTGATCAGGAGTTAAAATCCAGGCTGGAATAAAAGACGTGGTGGTAGCTCTTTCTGACATCAGTCTGACTTTTCCTTTTTATTCACTTACCAGCCAGTTAACAGTCATATCAAAGTTCACTTGTAATGAGCCACGGTCAGAGTCTTCATCACGGTCTTCAAGCATGTCTGGATCAGTTAATCAGTCTTTGTCCCTTACTGGAACTCAGTCTTTTATCGTATCCAATGAGACTTTGCCCCTCAGCAGTGTTCCAGCCTCATTGTCTTATGGGAGGATTCTGGAACCCACAGCTCTTCCAGCCTTCTGCACTGGATCTAAAGGAAAACTCTTGGATTTATTTGTATTTTTTTTTTTTTTTTGTCATGGACACTGACAACTTTATTTGGGATGAAAATTAGCAAACAACATTAGCAAACAACAAACAACATTAGCAAACAGCACAAAATATTACATGTAGGGTTGCAATTAACGATTATTTTAATAGTTGACTAATCTGTAAATATTTTTTTTGATTAGTCACGATTATTTCTTACACCCACCATCTGTGTTTCCAGTTTACGCAGCCCCTTACAGGCTCCAGTATGTTTTACCCCAATCTCTTCATTTGCATCATATAAATGTCACTCTGATTCCCAGTCAGTCAAAACATAATGTCCTTTAGTAAGTCAAAAGAAGGACTCCTGAACCAGTGGAATGTTAAATTTAAGCTTAACAGCTTACTACTAATTTATTTTGAAACATTCAAACTTAGCTATAGTGTCATATCCAAGCTATACAGAATTTGCCTCAAAAGGAATACAAAATAAAAGTAATATTTCGCCATCTTAATTTTCATAGAATTGCATTGAAATGATTATTTACATCTTGAAAAGCTTGTTTTGTATGGTAACCAAGGGCCAGAATCCTTTTAAAAAGCCTTGAATCTAAACGGTGATCCGGATCACCCCAAAATTAAATCACTTCTTCCTTTTCACATTTCCAACAACTCCTGAAAATTTCTTTAAAATCTATCCAGAACTTTTTGAGTTATCTTAAACACAAACAAACAGATAAACACTGGTAAAAACAGAACCTCTTTGGCAGAGTTAACAGCACATCACTAGTTATGCAAACTTTCGTTCCCGGAATGCTGTAAACCACGACTCTGGGGTGCTTTCATTTCAGATGGTCATGCATTACTGTCGTGCTGCCATGGTACGCCAACTCTGCGTGGCAGACGACACATTTTACCTGTTTGACACTTTGTTTAGCGTGAAATATCCCCAAAATTTGGAAACAGGTTGAGACGCCATCAGTTTGTTCTTTGTTTAAAAAAAAAAAAAAAAAACGCTGCAGAAAATCACAATGCTTCCCCCAGGACTTCTTGGTGTTTACAGTTCTTATTCTATCTGAAAAGTCGTGGGTGGTGTTTTATAATGCAACGTGTCAACAATTAAATTTTGCTTCAATGAATTTTCATTGACGACATTGTCGACTTTGTCGAAAAATCGTTGCAGTCTTGGTTGCAGGTAAAGACATTTCTAGAACAAAAATATCAACTGAAAAGTATTAAACTAGAGATTAGTGATCAAGTGCAATTTCCGATTTTCCGTGGAACGTCGAGCAGGAGTGGAATTTTTAAACTCAACTACTGATGCAGGTACTCAGGGAGCAGAAGACATGAAACAGTGCAGGAAACGTTTCACAAAACAAGAATTCAATGAAATATTAGAGCATTTTAAGTCAGACCTAATAAATGTGAAATAGTTCCGAAAATAGTTTAGACATGTTTCTCTCTGCAAAGACTGTCAAGGACAGGAGCGTTAAAATGGCAAATAACATCACAACTCAAAGTGGTTCAGCTCCACCACACAGTGCTTATGTAGATATAACAACTCTGATGATGTGTAGCTTTTTACTTTGTTGGGTCAAATTAACTTTAGAGCTCTTAATGTTGTTAGTTTAGTGGGACAGCTGCTAAAAAGTTTGTAAACGTTGTAGATGTGATGGTTGGGATTGTCATGGTGGCGGTGAAGGTGTGGTGTGGACCCAAATGCAGAGACGAGCAAGCAGGGATGCAGATTCAAGACTGATTTATTTATATGAACAGAAACAAAGGTTAAACAAGAAACAAGACAAGTGAACTAAACAGGAAAAACCACAAAACAAAACACAAGGAAATGACATGCCCCCCCCCCCCCCCCCCCCCCCCCCCCCACACTCAAGGGCCGGCCACCGCACGGCCCAAAAACGGGAATGGAGGAGACGGAGCGACCTCCTCGGAAACATGGGTCGGAGGAGGAGAGTCCCGACCTGGGACCTCCTCGGGAACAAGGTGCTGCGGCGCCGGATGGGTTGTGGGGACTGGCGGGGACACTGGAGACAGGGGGCATGGAGCTGGCATACGTAGTGGTCCGGAACGCCAGCCTAGTTCCCTGAAAAGGGGACTGGCCCGGGCTCTCCACCGGGCAAGCCAGCCGTCTGCACCGTCTGTACCTGGTCTTTTTTGGTGAGGTCTGGTGAAGCTCCGGGTCCAGATGCTCGTAGGTCGGGAGGTGTTTGACCACCTCCCGACGAAAAAACTCAAATAGCGTGATCATCTCTGTTGGGTCCTTGTTTGGCTGGATCATTATTTTACGCTGACGACATGGGAGGTGAAGGTGTGGACCCAAATGCAGGGAGGACAGCACAGGGATGCAGGTTTTTAGACTGATTTAATTCAACACAGGAACTCAGGAGACTAACTCAAACACAATGATCCAGCAAAGAAAACCAACAAGTGAGAACTATAAATACACTGATCCAAACGGGACACAGGTGACACAGATAAACTAACTGAATACAGGTGAAGCTAATGAACATGGAACAAAAGCTAAACAAGACATAAGGGAGCTAAAAAGGAAAAACTACAAAATAAAACAGAAAAATTAATACACGAAAAGTCTTAACCATGACAGGGATAACATAGGCTTAACTTTTCCTCATAACCACAGTCTAAAAATCAATTCATAATTTGATTTAATTTTAAAATGGTTAAAATAGTTAAGAAAGCAAAAAGGTTTGTTATGAATAGTAAAATACAATTCAGTTAAGAGGTAGTTATAGATATCCTCATTGCAATAAACTCACAGCATGAGGGAAGCAGTAATAATCACTCACATGATTCTTTCCACCCTAATTCAGGTAATTGTGATAATCAAGCTGTTCCACAGCTGACCACAAGGAGTCAGTAATGTTTAGCATGATTGTGGCATGTTATAAACAGGATGCAAAGAAGAAAAAGTCACGTCAGGACAGGAAGTCATGTGTTGGTAGTACGAAGATGTTGAATAAAAAGCTAGTTGCTAAAGAAAACATCTGGAGAGTTATGTTAAGAAAAACATAAACAAAACAGTAATAGTGAATAATGTAATGTTAAGTTTTTAAATATATTACAGCATTTTATGTTAGTTTGGTGAAGTCAAATTGAGGTTTTATGCTGTTTTGAGATGTAGCGGTTTTACCTCAATGCGTGCCTTGCTGTCACTCGTGTGATTCTTTCCACCCTAATGCAAGGGTATAACATTTGGAGGCACTGCTGGGATTGCTTGTCGGATGTCTGGTACCAACAGCCTGGTCATCAAATTTTGATGCAGCGCCCCCAAAACTTGACCCAGGAAGGTGTGCTGTGTGACAAAAGCTGGAAGTTGGTGGTTGTCGTGTTGATCTGTCACCTGAGACCAACAAGAGATCATCAGGAACACTAAAAATTATCCAGTTTAGAGCTAAGTTCTGCACAGATCTGTCCGGTTAGTCATGGAAGCCTTGGAAACATTACAGGAAGAGGGAGTAGAAGGGCTACACGCTCTGACTGACTAAAGAAAATTTACTTAAAGTCTGTGGTGTTCTAGATATAAGTGGAGATCAAAGACCAAATGTTGGAAAAAAAAATCATGCATAACACTCTTGACTAATGTAATTAAGCACCTTGAAAGAGAGAAAGTGGCTGAGTTAGAGGATAGTGGCATGTCTGAATTGCTGTTACTGAAAGATAAAATTGCAGACTTGACTGCTGAGGTAGAGGTGGAAGCAGTGCCAGCTGATAATGCAGGGAGCACAGATGCAACAAGTGGAAATGGGGAACAAAGAACTGTAAGAGAAAGTCAGTAAATCGGAACTGAAATGATAACCACAGCAAATGACGGAGCTCAGGATCCTCAGCACCTTCTCCAACTACAGTTGGTTCCACAAGCACATTGTTTTCTTGGCAGTGTTCAGCAGCAGCCAAGTTCATTCTGGCGTAAAGACTTTAAAATCTCTGGACAAATAGGCCAAAAAGATAAGTTGACTTTTTCCAGCTGTGCTCAACAGATTGAAAATGGAAAAGGGATTATCCTGAGATAGAAATTGTGGATGCAATCATCAGAGCTATTTCACCTGGCTCACAACTGCGCAGCTATTTGCAAGGAAAACCTCACCTAACTCTTCCCACTATTAGATGCATCCTGTGCTCCCATTTTCAAGAAAAGAGTGCCACTGATCTTTTTAAACATTTAGCATCTGAGGTAAAGAACAGCAAGGAAACCCCGCAGAGCTTTGTTATCAAAGTCTTATATCTGAAACAGAAAGTATTATTTGCTTCTCAAGAGTCAGAATCTGGGCTCAAATTTGACCCAGCTCTCATACAATGCATGTGTTTGCACACTTTACTTACTGGTGTCCATGATGACAGCATCAGGATAGACATGCAGCCTCTCCTGCTGGATCAAGAAACTTCAGATGAGGCTCTGCTAGAGAAGCTAAACATGGCCTGTGCCACTGAGGCTGAACTGAAGAACAAAAGAAAGTCCAGTCAGAAGATGTGCAAACCACTAAATGCACAGTGAGAGAGACCAAAGCAAAGCTCTCGCCAGAACTCATGACAGAAATACAAGAACTTAAGACAGGTGTAGCATCTCTAAAGGTTTGAATACAGAAATAGCTCAAATTAAGGAAACGCTGCAGCAGCCCAGGTCCCAGCCATGTTTTCACATCCCACCTTCAACCATTCCAGACAGAAACTTCCAGTCATCCACCCCACCACATCAGTTCTACAACAGACAAAACCAGCCCCAAGAGCCTGCTCCAGTAGTTCCTCACCATGGACACAGTCAGCAGACAAACTACTTTGGGCGTGCTCGCCGGAGATGTTTGGTCTGTCAGCAGACAGACACAAATGAACGCTGCATAAACTGCTACCAGTGTGGAAGTGGAGAGCATTTTCAATCTGGATGCAGAGCCGGGAATGTTAGACAGCCCAGGGATGCTCCTTTAAATGGAGTGGTTACCACAGTGGGACGGATGCTAACCATCACTATTAAGAGGTCCCAAAAATGTGAGAACTGTGGTTGTATATACTCACTGGACAAACTGAAACAATGCTCATCCTGTAAGGAGACACTATATTGTTCTAAAGCATGTCAGAAACAAAATTGGACTGCACATATGAAAAAATACATCCACATGTTTAATACTCATGAAAGGTTCTGACAAATAGAAATGTCAGCACTCTGCCTCCACTAGTTCAGGCCAGTTACAGACACAAAGTTACTTCGTTAGTGGGAAAACAGTATCTTGTCAAGGGTCACCTGGATGGACAACAACTGCAGGCTCTGTGGAACACAGGCTCCCAGGTGTCAATCATCGATGAAGGGTGGAAACATAAATACTTACCAACCATGGCGCTGAGGGATGTTTCTGAGATTCTTGATTCACCACATGCTTTGACACTTACTGCTGCAAACGGAACTGATGTGCCATATTTAGGATGGGTTGAAACCACATTTAGGCTAGTTTCTGGAAATAACCAAACATTTAAACATTGTAACATTTAAACTTTTTAAGGTATTCAAGTTTTTGTCAATGTTTTGAAATCAGTTTCTGTGATTGGATGAAACAGAATTTATCTCAGCGATTGGTCCATTTTGTGCAGCGGGACACAGGTACACATACAAGGCACTGGTTTGAACGCAGCATTTAACACATAGCCCCATTGTCGTTTGTCGGCTGTTGCTTGTGTGATGGCATGTAGTTCTGCAGGCTGCTCAATGCGAACTGTTGGCCTCAGCTGCGCACTTCAAGGAGCAAAGGAATTTATTTGCAAATGTCCCAGTTAAATATGAAGGATTTGTTCCAACAATGCTCCCTGCAACATTTCAACACTCTGATAAATCTTAAACACATCAAACAGTTTTTCACATTGAACAATAAAGTCTGTCTTTACTGGAGTTTAGTTTTTTGCAATCCCGCTGATTGCGCCCTGCTGGAAGTGAAAAAAAGGCATCTGGAAAAAATGAGAACACTTTTTTTTTTCCACAACGCAATTTGGAGTGTAGTGGTGTAGTGCGTAAAGGCAATGTACTCCAATGCAGAAGTTCATGGGTTCAATCCTGATATGGGGCAATATGAAAAAATGTAGTTTTGCTTTTTTTATAGTTTTTGCGTTTGTTATACTTGTGCAGTTTTATTTTAATCATTCAGCATAGTTCAATAAATGGGCATTCACATTTGCTATTATTTCAATAATTGCTGTTTCTAGTTTAATTTATGTTTTCAATCCAACTGATCATGATATTGCTTTGCCAGAACGTACTTTAATAGGAACTGTGCAAACAATTTTGACAGTCTTGCCTGCCCAAATTTTTGAAAGTAGCTTGACATCAGCCACAGTGAATCATGTGGGCACACAGCCCACAGCCCATGATGCCTGTGAACACTGGGACCAGCCAGTAGATTTAAGTCACTGAAGTGAAGACCAGAGACAATTAGTTGCTAGTAGTGAAGCAGATGCTTAGGGGGGAGTGTCACTTCTTCTCAAAATCACATAGTGATATTGGCCACATCGAAAAACTAGAAATGAATATTTCTCTCAAAGATGCAGAACCAGTCAAATGCAAGTAATTTTAATTGTATCTATTTTTATTTACCTGTCTAAATTACAAACTTGTGGATGAAGCAGGCTGATAGCTCATCCTGTCAAGATGACGTTAACTTCAGTGAAAAAAAAATCCTGGTCAGAAGCATGGAATTAAATGCGTTTATGGTTATTGGACACAATGTTGTCCCAGTTTCTCTGGTGTGACAAATACATGGGTGTATATACATACAAACAAAAATAAATAAATAAATGGCCTAACTGGTGTGGTACCTACACCACATTCTTTTCAGACTCGCAATGAATTCTGGATGAAAAGAGGCTGCGAAGGATGCATCGCTTGTAGCCTTCGTTTTAAGCTAATCTGGAGCCACACAAAGTGCAGATCTGAAGGGTGGATTCGAAGGAGCATTTGAACTGGGACAGCACTTGGCGTGCCACAGTGACAAAGCTGACAATTTATTAAGTGTACAGATCCTGGATTGAGACACAGCCTGAGAGAGAGAGAATACAAGATGCATCATGGCCTTACTTTCCTTCTTTAACCTACTTAAATAAAAGGAAACATCTTTGTCACTGTGGTCTTTAATCTTGAGACCTTGATCATCTGCATAAAGGAAAAGTACTTACAGTACAAAGATCAAAACTGTTAAAAAACGTTTCTCTTTGTTTACTGACACACTGACTGACTTTTCCACTGTTGTGAAAAACAAACAAAACTGGGGATAAAACAACAATCTGCAGGTCCAACTTGTCTGATGAGACACTGCTGAGTCCAGATTCTTCTATGAAGAAAACAGAAGGACAAACAAGAGGTGGAGGAAGATAGTGTGTGTTGAGTTTAGCAGTATATTTGTGTTTTAACAGTGTTTGGATGATAAACAGGGTCTGTTTATGCAGAAATTTTCATGTCTTGTTTACAAAAACAGAGCGACGTACAGGGTGAAGGTGTGAAAACTTTACAGTCTGCATTTAGGCTGATGGTTTAAATCTGCAGATGAAATTCAAACACAATTTCGTCTCAGGTATTCAACTCAATTCAGCTTTATTTGTATACACCACTTCACAACAATGTTGTCACAGGGCACGATTTCAACAATGCCTAAATCTGCTAAGAACGCAAACACCCAACAACCTCAACCGCGGCCTGCTGCTACCTCCTCATCTCCGCCTTTTGGTAGATTGTCACAGCGACTTGTGCCCAGTATGGGGCAACATGTGGAGCCGCTGCCCGAAGCCGATGTTACTGGCCTCAAGGCGGATTTACTTTTTGCTCTTCGCGAGGAGATAAAAACTATGTTTAAAGACGAACTACATGCAGCTCTTGGGGAAAATCTTGTATAGATTAAATCAGAGCTGCTTATGTTCAAAACCGAAATCTCGTCTGATATTACTACGATGAAACAAGACTTCATGGGACTGAAGGGCACCATTACGGTTATGGAGCGATCTCTTTCTAGTTGCACAGATGATATTACCTCACTTCGCTCCCAGGTAGAAAACATGGCCAAAGAAATGGTCAAACTGGAAAACAAGTGTGAAGACCTGGAGTCACGTTCCCGTAGGAATAATATCCGTATTGTAGGAGTCCCGGAGGATCACACTCCGTCCTGTGAATATGTGACCAATCTTTTGGAGGAGGCTTTTAAACTGACCAAGCAGCCACTTGTGGATCGCGCACATCGCTCCCTGGCCCCCAAACCTGGATCGGGTGAACGCCCCTGTGCTATTGTGGCTAGATTACACTGCTACTCAGACTGTGTCAATATCCTCCGGAGTGCCAGGGAGCAACAGCGAATCAGGATAAGAGATATGACCATCTCCATTTTCCCCGACTACACCGCAAAGACTGCTCGTGCTCGTGCTGCCTTTAAGAGCTGCGGGACATTGAAGGAGTCTGGTTCGGTATTCTACATCCAGGAAAACTGCGCATCACCTATGGAGGGATGCAGTGCGATTTCACTTCACCAGGGAAAGCCAAGGTTACATTAAGACAATAACTACGCCACCTGCCCCGGGACAGTGACGTTGTTCCAGATCCTGTGTTTTGTCCCATCTGGGTGTGATGAGACTGATCTATAACAGTAAACTACAAATGGTTATTTTATTCCATTATTATTAGCACTATTATTTTTCAGTTGTAGAATTATCAGTAAAAGATTTTCAGCCCTTTACTTTGTAGTATTAATACGTACGATCAGTATTTGTACAATAATACTTTTTTTTTTTCACTTCTAGTTGTTTTTGTATTTAGGAGTTTGCACTCCTAAATGCATCGTTTGGGGATAGGACCGTTTACTGTACTTTGGGGTGAAGGGATTTATTGGGTTAGATGTGGTTTAGGCCTCTGTGTACTTTGTATGTATATATGTGGGTTTTTTTTGTTTTGTTTGCCCCCCCTCCTTCTCCCTCTCGGGCACAGCCTGGAATACCTGATGTGTTATGTTGACGTCAGGTTCGGAGAATTCACATGCGGACTCGGCTTGGAGTTTCGATAATAATTTATTTGCTTCTTTCAGATTCTTGATTCTTTCCCAGGTGGATGCGGAAACCAGGCTTAGTCGGCAGGCAGACAAGCGGGGAGGAAAACCTAGCGGATAGAGAGGCGGGCAGGCAGGCAGGCAGGCAGGCAGGACAACAATCGGGCAAACAGGCAGGATCTCTGACGGGAAAAAACACACGGGTTATTGATCAGGACTACACACAGGAAAGAATCTTTCAGGCCGAGAGTTGTACCGCGGAACGTTCAACAATCTGGCGATGAACAGCAGGCCGGGCGGATCCTAAATAGTGCTGCAGCTGATTGCCAGAATGAGGATCAGGTGTTTAGGATGCCAGGCACGCCCACCAAGGAACAGGATCACAACATGATGTTTAATTATGGCTAACATTTCCGACCATATGAGTGGTATTAGGTTTTTGACTTGGAATGTAAAAGGTTTAAATAGCCCCATTAAGCGTTCAAAAGTATTTTCACATTTAAAACGCCTCAAAAGTGACGTAATATTTCTCCAGGAAACTCATCTGCGGGACAGGGATCATGTCAGGCTCAGGTGTTCATGGATAGGACATATATTTCATTCTACTTTCAATTCCAGAGCCAGAGGAGTGGCTATTTTAATTACTAAAAGAGTTCAATTTACAAGGTCAAAATTAATAGCTGACAAAAAATGGAAGACAGCTGATCGTTGTTGGTAGTTTATATAGCTATCCTATATTATTAGTTAATGTATATGCCCCCAATTTTGACAATCCCAGATTTATGGATAAATTATTAGGTGGCATCCCTTCCCTTGATAGTCACCTTTTAATATTTGCTGGAGATTTGAACTGTGTCATCAATCCCACATTGGATCGCTCAAATCCCAAAACTATGATTCAGTCATCTATGGCTAAATCGGTCTCAGAATTTATGTTGCAAAATGGATGTGCCGATCCTTTTAGATTCTATAATCCTAATACAAAAGCATATTCTTTTTACTCTCGGGTTCACCAATCATCTTCGCGTATAGATTATTTCTTTGTTGATAATTCTCTTATCTCTAAAATAGCTTTAACTGAATATCATCCAATTGTCATTTCTGATCATGCGCCACATAGTATTGATGTTAAACTGCTAAATCTACCTCTCTTTTCCTTCCCTTGGAGGTTAAATTCCTTATTGTTAGCCGATGAGAAATTTAATAATTATATACAATCAAAAATTGATGAATACATTGGGTTTAATAAAAATGACACAATCTCATGTTCGTTGCTATGGGAATTTATGAAAGCTTACTTGCGTGGATCTCCTTTTCTGTCAATTCCAATCGAGAACGTATAGCCAAGCTTCAAGAATTAATGGACAAGATAACTGAGATAGACTGGTAGATTGTAAATAACTCCGCTCAGGATCTTCATAAACAACGTCTTGATTTACAGACAGAATTTGATCTACTTTCCACAACTCATGCTGAACGCCTTTTGTTTCGTATACGTGCAACTTATTATGAACATGGTGATAAACCTAGTAGACTTTTGGCTCATCAGCTGAAACGTCAATCAGCTTCTCGGTTAATATCTCAAATTAAGGATAATTCAGGCATTCTCTTTACTGATTCAAAAGCCATAAATGAACCTTTCAAAAAATATTATTCATCTTTGTATCAATCTGAATTTAAGGCTAATGCTTCGGATCTGTCTCTTTTCTTTAAAAATCTTGCTATACCCACTGTTGATCCAACCATGGCTGAACAACCAGATGCTCCCCTTCAATTGGAAGAAATTTTACATGCCATTAATTCTATGTGTAATGGCAAGGCACCAGGTCCAGACGGGTATTCAGCAGAATTTTTTAAGAAGTTTGCAGTTCAGTTGGCCCCATTGTTACTTTCGGAATACAATGTATCGTTAGACCGAGGCACATTACCCCCTAAGCTCTCTCAAGCTATTATTACAGTCCTTCTGAAGAAAGATAAAGATCCCACATCTTGCTCCTCATACAGACCAATAGCTCTCCTTAATGTAGACGTCAAGGTCCTCGCTAAGGTTTTATCAGGTCGATTGGAAAAAAATTCTTCCTTTAATAATTAGTGAGGGATAGAATGGGTTTATTAAAGGCCGTCAGTTGTTTTATAACATTCATACCTTGCTAAATGTTATGATGACTCAACATTCCACCATCAATTCAGAAGTAGTGATATCGGTTGACGCCGAGAAAGCTTTTGACCGTGTGGAATGGGCATACCTTTTTGCTGTTTTGCATAAATTTGGCTTTGGAAGTCATTTTATTTCATGGATTTGATTGTTATATGACTCACCTCAGGCTAGTGTTTGTACAAACAATGTTGTTTCTGATTATTTTAGTCTGTCCCGTGGCACTAGGCAGGGATGTCCCCTGTCTCCCTGGCTTTTTGCCCTGGCTATTGAGCCTTTATCAATAGCTTTACGCTCACTTAATGGCTTTCAAGGGATATCTTGCTTTGGTATTACACTATTCACAAAAAGTTAGGGATATTCAGCTTTTGGGTGAAATTTCACAACAAGCCTAAAATGCATTCAAACCTGTACAGGTGAACTTAATGTGATCTTCTCTAAGCTTTTAAATGCACATGTCCAACTGTTAAATGTTTCAATAAATTTTGCACAAGTTGCTGTTCTCTAACAAGGAGCTTAACGGCAAAAATCACGGCAGGTGTGTGATCCTTGAATTGACCAATAAATGTCCTGGTTCAATTAGAGCTGGTGTTTAAACAGTTGTCCTCATCATGCTGTTCATATTTTGACATCATGAGACCAAGACGACACCTAACAATGGAACAACAGTCCCTTGCCATTGCGATGCTTCAAACAGGACGTTCTCAGACAGAAGTGGCCACTGAGCTTGGAGTGTCCCAGAGTGTCATCAGCAGGTTGCAACAGAGATATCGAGAGACTGGAAGAGTCACAGAAAGGCCTAGAAGTGGACGTCCTTTGGCCACATCCCGTGCTGATGACCTCTACATTGTGAACACTGCCCTGAGAAACCGGATGATGAATGCCACTCAACTCCAGGCACGTTTAAGAGAGGTGAGAGGCACCCAAGTGTCACGTCAGACCATTCGAAATCGTTTCCATCAGCGTGGTCTGCGTGCTAGACGACCTGCACGGGTACCTGACCACACCACCAGGCACAGGCATCATCGTCTTGCATGGGCCAGGGAGCATTTACGCTGGACGAGGAACCAGTGGGCCTCAGTGCTGTTCTCTGATGAAAGTCGATTCACACTGAGCAGAAATGATGGCCGGCAACGATGTTGGAGACGTCAGGGAGAGTGCTATGCATCAGCCACTGTTGTCACCAGGCGAGCTTTTGGTGGTGGCGGTCTTACAGTGTGGGCACGGGTGTCCACTTGGTACAGAACTGCCCTACACTTTGTGAATGGTACAGTGACAAGCCCATACTACCTGAATAACATCATTAATCCAGTGATTGTGCCTCTACATGAACAGCACAGGCCTAATTTCATCTTCATGGACGACAATGCTCCTGCTCATCGAGGCCGCATCATCAGGGAACGGCTGTTGGAGACTGGTGTACCTCAAATGGAATGGCCTGCACTCTCTCCAGACCTGAATCCCATTGAAAACCTGTGGGATCAGCTGAGCCGTCGTGTAGAGGCTCGAGACCCTGCACCCCAGAACCTCAATGACCTGAGGGCTGCCCTTCAAGAAGAGTGGGATGCCATGCCTCAGCAGGCAATAAGTTGCCTTGTGAACAGCATGAGACGTCGTTGTCAAGCTGTAATTGATGCTCAAGGGCACATGACGAGATATTGAGACGTTCAAATTTTTTGTTGTGGTGTAACTACCATTGTTGTTACCTTTTGTGTTGAATGAATTTTTTGAGATGAGGAAATCAGTAGTGCATCCTTCTACTTAAATGTCTTACTTTTATGATATTATATCACTGTAGCATGAACATATTGCATTTTCCATAAATTTCACCTGAAAGCCAAATATCCCTAACTTTTTATAAGTAGTGTAATTTAGAATTGTCGCTCTACACACGACCTGCTTTTGTACGTTACAGATCCTATGACAAGTGTTCCTCATATAATTTCATTATTAACTAGGTTTGGTTCAATTTCGCCCTGCGATGGACTGGCGAGCTGTCCAGGGTGTACCCTGCCTGTTGCCCAAAGCCAGCTGGGATAGGCTCCAGGTTCCCCGCGACCCTGAATAGGATTAAGCGGTTCAGAAAATGAATGAATGAATGAATGGTTCAATTTCAGGCTATAAAATAAATATTCTCAAAAGTTAATGTTATCCAGTAAATTCCTTAGCTCTTGCTCTCAAACAAACAGATTCCATTTAAACTGAGCCCATCAGGATTTAAATATCTAGGAATTAACGTTACTCGCACTCTGCCCTTGTTATACACAGCAAATTTCCTCCCCTTGATTAATCAACTAAAAATAGACTTTCAGAGATGGGGTTCTCTACCCCTTTCACTTATAGGTCGAATCAATACAATTAAAATGAACGTTTTGCCTCAGTTTCTTTTCTTCTTTCAGTGTATTCCTATTTTTCTTCCTAGAACCTTTTTTAAAACTCTTGATGGATTTATAACTTCATTTTTATGGGAGGGGATGAATCCCAGGGTTAGGAAGTCACTTTTACAGAAATTTACATTTAGTGGTGGGCTTTCGTTGCTCAATTTTTTGTATTATTACTGGTCGGCTCATACTCATAAATTAATATGTTGGCTACAGTCAAGCGAACTGCTATGGTGTAAACAGGAATCCCAGTCATGTACTTCTTCATCACTAGAGGCTCTTGTATTTTCTGCACTGCCGATCAACCCTGGTCGATTTACAAAAAAATCCAGTCGTACAGTCCACTCTCAAAATATGGTCACAAAATAGAAATCACTTTAAGTTTACATCAGCGTCTTCAATGATGCCTATTGTTAAAAATCACTTTCTCCCTCCCGGTCTCTTTGATGCTACTTATTTGAGATGGAGAAACTGTGGTATCAAAATTTTTAGAGATCTTTTCAGAAAGAATACCTTTTCAAGCTTCTCTGATTTGTCCTATGAGAATGAACTTCCTGCTACTCACCTATTTCGCTCCTTTGAGATAAGACATTGTATATCTTCTCTTTTTCCATCTTATCCCTCTCTTCCAAGCACAAAACCATGGGAAGAATTGTTATCTCTCAAAATGAAAACAAAGTCAATTGCATCTGTAATTTATAAACGACTTATGGACTTGGATGTACACTCAACAGAAAGGATCAGAATGTCTTGGGAACAGGAATTGGGAGAAACCATTTCGGATCGGCAGTGGGAGAAAGCAATAGCAAATGTTCGCTCTAGCACACCCTCAGCTAGATTACAACTAATTCAATTTAAAGTACTGTATAGAGTTCACTATTCAAAATCACGCTTGTCAAAAATTTACCCACAGGTAATAGATCAGTGTGAAAGATGTCATGCAAGTCCATGTGACCTGAGCCACATGTTTTTTCTGTGCCCATCACTCTGTAATTTCTGGAACCAATATTGGACAATCATTTCCAAGGTTCTTAAAATTAAAGTTGATTTGAATCCCTATTTAGCGATTTTTGGCATTCCAGTAAATTCCACTCTGACTGATTCCAGTCATGCCCAAATTTTGTCATTTACATCACTTATTGCTAGACGTAATATTTTATTACCTTGGAAATCTTCTAAGGCACCTTTAATATCTGACTGGTTCCGTGATGTCCTATCATTTCTTAAGATAGAGAAAATTAATTTCACAATCAAAGGACACAAACAAAAGTTCGAACGTAAATGGGGATCTTTAATGGAATATTGTAAATCACTACAAACAATGCCTTCTGATTAATCACCCACCCCCACCCTCCACCCACTTACCTTGCCCTACCTTTTTTGTTGTTGCTGTTGTTGTTCTAATTATATTTACTTATTGTTATTACTATTATTATTTTCTTCTAGGTTATCTTTATTTTATTTCATTTTTTGAAACCTGTTTTTTGTTGTTTTTTGTTTATCTGGTATTGAAGCAATCAGCTACAACAGCGTTTATTTTATGTCTGTTGACTGATTCAATGTGTAATATAGGCCTATCATTTTGAGGGGGGGAAAAAAAGAAAGAAAAATGTATTGAGGATAACTTGAAACTCGACGTTTGTTACTATTGTACGTCCTCAATAAATAAATTTATACAAAAAAAAAAAAGAAAAAGAAAAAGAGAAAGAAACATGTTTACAGCCTGGTTAAAAAAATCCATTTTCGGTTTACAGGTCAGGTTTACCTTCATGACAACTGTGGAGGGAGTGAATTTTTTTCTATCTCGCCCCTTTTAAAGTAATTTAATCTCGAAGTTTGGCAAATTTAAGGGCGTGTCCTTTTGATTGACAGGTACCAATCTCCGGCTTCAAGTAAGATGAATGTAGATCAGCCGCGGTTTTTAGCCGGTTAACAACGTGACTTAGCTTTAGCCCACTTACCTCCGTTAGCTGGTTAGCTACCGCTATCTCGGGGTTAGCTTCAATTCAGCTCTGCAGAAACCTATGGGTGATGTCACAGAGGCTCCGTCTATCTCTTTATATACAGTCTATGGTCCGGACACATTTAAAAAGCAATGAAATGTTGACCATGTTGATTTTTGTAAGTTACTTTGTTGGGTCAAATTAACTTTACAGATCTTAGCGTTGTTCATTTAGTGGTACAGGTGGTAAAAATGGCTTTTTAATGAGTAAACATTGCAGACTGATGTCTTATGGCGACATATTTATCAAGCCCACAAAATATCAATTCAATGGCCAATGAGATCTGAGATTTTCTGATGTAAACCTGCCTAGTTCTCTGCTGTGTGTGGAAATATAGAAATATAGAACATTTCTGGGACTTTCTGGACATTCATACTCTCAGTGAAATGAAATGAAATGAAAAATACTTTATTAATCCCAAAGGGAAATTCAATATTGTAGTATATAATAATAATTAACTAGAGGAGGTCTTGTTCCGGAGGCTGATGGCTGCTGGCAGGAATGATCTTCTGTATCTTTCAGTCTTGCATCAGACCTGGAGAAGCCTCTCACTGAACACACTTTGTTGTTTCATCACTGTTGTGGTGAGGGTGTGAAGAATCCTCCATCATCTTCATCAGCTTGTGCAGCATTCTTCTTTGGACAATCAGCTCCAGCGGCTTCAGAGTTACTCCAAGCACAAAACCAACTTTCTTGATTAGTTTGTTGATCCTCTTCAAGCCTCTGGTTCTGATGCTACGACCCCAGCAGATGGCTGCAAAGCTGACTGCACTCTCCACAACAGACTTATAGAAGATATGCAACATCTTGGTGCAAACGTTAAATGATCTCAGCTTCCTTAAGACGTAGAGTCTGCTCTGACCATTCTTGTAGATGTAGTCAGTGTTGCATTTCCAGTCCAGTTTGTTGTCCAGCTGAACTCCAAGATACTTGCATTTCTCTACCACCTCCACCTCCTCTCCCAGGATGGAAACAGTGCTTTGTTTATTCTTGTTCCTGCTGAAGTCAACAATCATCTCTTTTTTTTTTTGCTATTATTTAATATGAGATGATTGTCACTTCACCATTTAACAAACTGACTGACCAGTTCTCTGTACTCTGCTTCTTTTCCATCCCTGATACACCCCACAACTGCAGAGTCATCAGAGTATTTCTGCAGATGACAGGACTCAGAGTTGTACTAGAAGTCTGAGGTGTGCAGTGTGAAGAGGAATGGCCAGAGTACAGTTCCTTGTGGTGCACCAGTAATGCTGACCTCCATCTCAGACACACAACCTTTCACTCTCACAAACTGGGGTCTGTTTGTGAGGTAGTCATAGATCCAGGTGGTTGTGGAGGTATCAACCTGGAATTTATGGAGCTTCTCACAAAACAAATCAGGCTGAATGGTATTAAAAGCACTTGTCAGGGCAACTGATCTGTAGTCAATTGGTTCAGCTGGTTGTGTTTTTTTTAGGAGGGTGTGTGGTCTGTTGGGCTGGAGGTAGGGGGTGAACTGAACCTGTTGTGTTATATGTTAAGCTCACTAGGTCTGTCCAGACCTTAAAGCCGGTGATCTTCTTCACTCCAGACCACACATCCCTCACGTTATTCTGCTGGAGCTGACTTTCTAACTTCTTCCTGTAGTCCTTCTTGCACTTCTTAGTTTGTATTTTAAGTTGTTTTTGTGTTGCCCTCAATCACTCCCTGTCTCCATCCCTGAAGGCTTTCTTTTTGATGTTCAGCAGCTTTTTCAGGTCACTGGTGATCCAGGGTTTGTTATTGGGGAAGAACCTCACTGTTCTTGTTGGGACGATACTGTCCACACAGAAGTTTATGTAATCTGTCACACATTCAGTCATGGCGTTGATGTCGTCTCCATGAGGTTCACAGAGGAGGTTCCAGTCTGTAGCCTCAAAGCCTCCTCTAAGATCATCTTCAGCTTCAGCAGACCAGATTTTGATAGTCTTTGTGATGACTGGATGCTGCTGAATGATGGGCTTGTAGGTGGAGGTGAGAAGAACCAGATTATGGTCAGATCTTCCTAAAGGAGGCAGGGAGAAAACAACTGTATCCATTATTTATATTTGCATAAAATAAGTCCATGATCTTTTTTTCTCTGGTGGAGTAGCTGACAAACTGTTGGAATGTTGGTAGAGTTGCAGAGAGGGAGATGTTGTTGAAGTCTCCAGAGATCGCCATGAAGGAGTTTGGATGCTGTGTTTGTTTGTAGCCGAGCAACGACGGAGCTGATGACGTCACAGGCTGTGTCTGGTGTGGTACCAGGTATTATATAAACGCTACCAGAATAACACAGGTAAACTCTCTGGGTAAATAATATGGATGGAAGCTCACAGCTAACAGTTTGATGTCCCTTGTGTATATCTTCTCCTTGACAGTAACATGTCCAGGATGACACCAACGCTGGTTAACCAGCACTGCAATCCCACCACCCTTTAGCTTTTCACTGTGTTGTCTACTGCGGTCTGCATGGATCATTTTAAAGCCTGGTACAGACACATTACAGTCAGGGATGTGTTCATGCAGCCATGTCTCGGTGAAGCACATCATACTGCACTCTGTATTCTTTCTGAGACCTTGTTAGCATCTCAAGCTCGTCTGTTTTGTTAGCTAGCGATCTCACATTACCCATTAAGACAGTCGGGAGAAATGGTTTAAATCTCCATCGCTTTCTACGCTCTCTGACTCCAGCTCTGCATCTTCTTCTTGTTCTTTTTAACTCAATGGGGATTTGATGTGTTGTTTCACTGATAATCCTGATTTGGGAGAGGTTAATCAGTTGATCCCGATTATAAACAAGTCTTTTTTTGCCAGGGAGACTCATCATAACAAGCCTCGAAAGAGCCAAAAAAATGCAGAAAAATCTTCCTTGCAGCACACCCTCCAAACCGGCATGAAATCCTCAGAAAAAACAAAAAAACCCTAATTTGAGGTAACATCTACGTGAGAAGACTTTTGTACTTAAAAAAAAATCAAGATAGCAAGTCAGAGCTACTACAATTTGCTGCCAACAGATGGTGCAATCTAGAATGAATATGCTTGAGTGCTTGAAGTGTTTGCAACATGAGCAACAATCTGTCTGCTCTATGTAAAAATACATTTATAAATAAAAAAAATAAAACTGACTTTTCATATCAAGAATATCCTGTGAAATGAATCAAAATAAGAGGTGATGTAATGTGGCACCACTGATATTCCAGATTTTTCCTCCAGGTCTCTGAGTTAATATAATCCCACTGTTGTGTTACACACAACACAGCAAACACAAGACCTTGTGTTTTTATTGATGTGTGGCAACAAGACAACATCTGCCAACTTCCAACAGCAACTTTTCCTCAGACTCAAAATTAAAATTACACTGATATTTAAGCACATTTCTGAGGATCAATAATCAGTAGTTTGCTGCTGAATTGTGTGACATTTATTAATCTAAACACTGAATAGAACAACCTGTTAAGGTGTGTGTGTGTGTGTGTGCGTGCGTGCGTGCGTGCGTGCGTGCGTGCGTGCGTGCGTGCGTGCGTGTGTGTGTGTGTGTGTGTGTGTGTGTGAGTGTGAGTGTGTGTGTGTCATGAATCAGCTAAAGCTATACCTGACATCACAAATATTGAGTTGCAGGAAATGCATAGGAGTTATAAAGAGCTGAGCAGGAAGCTAAGGGTGTATTCAGACAAAACTGGTAAACATGACAGGGAACTACATCACCAAACCCCGGCCCCAATGTCCAGTTAGGGAATCATCTCCCTAAGAGATCTCCCCTATCTCCAGAAGAGAGAATTCAAAATACAAGGGGGTCAAGTTGGAGAACATTCATCAGATCTTAGCTACAATAATATCTGCAATATCTAATATCTGTGCGTAATCCTTTTCCCGTAATCGTTCTTCTGGGGACCAGATGTTTTCCACGACCGCTGTTCAATGTTCTATGGCATATCGCCCAGACATCCTGTTTATCCAAACTGAAGTCTTCTTACGCACACAGAAACCTTTTAACTTGTACATGACAAGTAACATATCAGTGTGAGAGATTAATGAGAAGTTAAAATATAAACTAAGAATGATATAAACTGAAATTCCCAACATTTCCCATTTCCTTTTTGACAGAAAAATACACAAGTTTATGTCAACATCAGTTGCCTTTCACTTGCCAAAGCATTTTCTAAAGTGACATCATATAACTTGTATATAGTAGCAGGCCAAGTGTTTTTCTTTTTCATCATTACTTTGGCCATCTTATAAAGAAACATATGTGACTATGCAGTACACAAAGTTTTCCTTTAGATGGGGTGAATAGACCACAAATGAATGAAGACAAGGCCTCCAAAACACAGTAGCACTTCAATGGCGATCTACTAAGGGAAAAATCCTTAGCTCAAGTTCTCTACAGATACCAACGACTCTGAACCACCAATCTTACTGATTCACCTATTTAATTGCATATACTACAAGTTTAGTATGACACAAACAGCTGTTGAGCTGTTTGTTTTTACACACACAGGTTCCTTGTGATGACACTTGAAGAAAACGGTTTTTTAAAGCCTCCTTCAGCTTGTAGATAAAATACTCAACAACATGATAACAGTCTGCAACACGGTGCAGATAGTGCTGACACACAGTAGCTCTTCATTTATGCTTAAACACTGTTCAGTCATTACAGAAGGTGAACATGACTTGTAGCATTAGATGAAAACTTGATGGTTACTGTCACACACACAAGACTGGACACATTTGCAGCTTTGCTCCTCAAGGATTTTACATCAGAGAAGTCTATGATGGAGATCTGTGGCCTTGATACGTCAGAGAGAGTAAGTCAATATTGTAACATCTATCCATCTGCAACAAGAAAGAAGGAATTATTACTCTTTTACATTTGTTTTTGCATCTGTTTTGCATCTGCATGAGTTTCATTCTGAACTCAGTTTGATTTTAACTAATCCAAATTCAGCTCTAACAATAATTATTTCTGAACTTAGACAGAGAGCCTGTAATGTGTTCCAATGAGCGTAGCAGGATGTACTTGTACTTTTTTAGGCTAAAGGGATTGATAATGAGCACCAAGCCAGACCAAACTATAAGGTTTATCAGAAAGGAAAAGTTGATCATAAAAGTAGAGAATGTTTCTGTTTCTTGAAGCTAAACTGGGAACTGGTTCCACAACTTTCTGCCTGCCATTCATTCCCCAAATATTTCCTTTCTCATGCACACATGCATGAAATCTGCACTGTAGCCGGTGACTTGTCTTTGACTGCTGCTTGATTTTAATCATTTTGATTTTAAAAAGTTTTTTTCCACAAAATTTCTTTATAAATTTGGATTATGATTTTGGCAAACTTATTTAATGACTGTATTTTTTTTCATTGTCGCTTCATGTTCTTTTATTCAACTTTCTAAATCCTTCTGCACCCCGTTGTTATGCTTTTAATGTTTTATATAAAATAACTAAAATTTCCGTGTAAAAATAACATATAATCTAATTATTTAATATTTATAATTAAAATGATAAAAAATTGAACATTATATAAGTTTTTTTTTTAGATGAAGTGTGTAATACAAATGAACCTGCCTTACATTCTACTTGAAGAAGCTCTGACTCTACCATTAAACCTGCAATCTGGGAATGAAGTGCTCTGATGAGAAAAACTGGAACTCTGACATCTAGTTTGGTCGCTTCAAGTTTCATATGTGAAGAAGAATGTAAGATGTTTTTCTGAATTGAACAGGGAACCTGCTAAAGGATGATGAAACTGTGTAAAATCCTCTGCTGATTTTCCTCATCTGAACCCTCACAGCAGTGTTTTGGAGCAGATGAAGTCTTCAGATTATTTCTAGGGATCAGAGTCCAAATACTTATTTAAAGGAAATTGAAGGGCACACAAGTCGAAGACATGGAAGGAAGTTTAAAAATGTTGAGTTTAGCAGTTTAATTGTGTTCTAACAGTGTTTGGATGATAAACAGACTGTATTTATGCAGAACTTTTCATGTCTTGTTGACCAGAACCGAGTGACACAAAGTGAGGGTGTGAATACTTTACAGTGTGTTTAGGTTGATGATTTAAATCGGCATATAATGACGAAGCGCACCTTAGTGACTGGTATGAGGACAGGTCTGACTGGTTTAAGCTCCACCTGACTTACCTGAGGTGAAGCAGGAAACAGTCAGTTATTCTTTGTTTCTACAGCGAAACACACAGACGATCAGATTCACCTCCAGTTTCCTCTGAGTGAGTCCAGCTACGATATAGAGAAGTTGGAAACTTCAAGCTGCTTCCAGTCCACATACTGAAGGTGAGTCTCAGCAAATACACCAGTATGTAGCAGAGGAACCATGACTGACTGGACTTTCTGTCTGCCGTGTTTTCAGACTAAATGGCTTCCAGATCAGAGGAGGATCTCTGCTGTCCGGTCTGTAAGGACATCTTCAGAGATCCTGTCCATCTGTCATGCAGCCACAGCTTCTGTAGAGACTGTCTGAAGAGCTGGTGGACACAGAAACTAACACATGAATGTCCAGTTTGTAAGAGAAGATCATCAAAAGAGGAACCACCTTTAAATCTTGCGTTGAGGGATGTGTGTGAGTCCTTCTTACAGGAGAGAGATCAGAAAGCTTCAGAAGGTTTCTGCCATCTGCACTCTGAGAAACTCAAACTCTTCTGTCTGGACCACCAGCAGCCAGTGTGTCTCGTCTGCAGAGATTCAGAAAAACACACCAACCACAGATTTAGACCCATCGATGAAGCTGCATCACAGCACAGGAGGGAACTTCAGGAAACTCTGCAACCATTAAAGAAGAAACTGGAGATCCAGAAGAAAGTTCAGAAGGAGTTTGATCAAACAGCAAAACACATTAAGGTCCAGGCCCGACACACAGAGAGGCAGATTAAGGAGCAGTTTAAGAAGCTTCATCAGTTTCTAGCAGAGGAAGAGGAGGCCAGGCTGGCTGCACTGAGGGAGGAAGAGGAGCAGAAGAGTGGGATGATGAAGGAGAAGATGGAGGCTCTGAGCAGAGACATAGCAGCTCTTTCAGACACAGTCAGAACCACAGAGGAGGAGCTGAGAGCTGCAGACGTCTCATTCCTGAACAACTACAAGGCTGCAGTGGCAAGAGTCCAGCGCTCCCCCCTGCTGGTTGATCCACAGCTGCACTCTGGAGCTCTGATAGACCAGGTCAAACATCTGGGCAACCTGGCCTTCAACATCTGGAACAACATGAAGGACCTGGTCTGCTACACCCCCATCATTCTGGACCCAAACACTGCTGGTCCAGACTTGATCATGTCTGAAGATCTGACCAGTGTGAAAGTAGGAAAGAAACAGAACCTTCCTGATAATCTAGAGAGGACTGTTTTTTATGGTTTTGTCCTGAGTTCTGAGGGTTTTAACTCAGGAACTCACTGCTGGGATGTGAAGGTTGGAGACAGTAAGTTGTGGAATGTGGGTGTGTCAGCAGAGTCTGCAAACAGGAAGACAGACTTAGGGTCTGGATTATGGAGAATACGGTTCCATCAAGGTAAATACACAGCAGGTTCTCCAGGTTCTCAGATTAATCTTCCAGTTCAGAAGAAGCTGCAGAGGATCAGAGTGAATCTGGACTGTGACAAAGGAAATCTGTCATTCTCTGATCTTGATACAAACACACAAATACACACCTTCACACACACTTTCACAGAGAGGATGTTTCCACACATATATACTCTTGATGAAGCTCATATTTTACCTGTGAAGGTCTCAGTGGTGAAACAGATCTAATGTGTTCAGTATGAAGAATACACAGTTCACAATTTGGTTGAATTGTTGTGACTTCCATACCAAACTGGAAGTTTGGAGCTGAAACCAGAACAGAACTGATCTGAATAGATTGAATTAAGCAGTGGATCAGCATATAAACCCACACAGAGTGCTATGTTTATATTGCTACTATTACTGTGGTTTTACTCATTGAAGAAAATGCAGACAAGACATGACCACTCTACACACGCACACAAACACTCACACATCCATCTATCCATCATCTACACATTCTCACACATATAAATACACAAAATTTTAAAGGGAACCAAAGCATACAGTTAAAACCACCATTAGTACACATCATGCTCCAGAGCCTCAGATGAACGACCAGTCTGTAGTTTCAGAGCTGCAGACACAACACATCACCGCATCAGAGGGATCTGATCTTATTGTAATGGTACAAAATTATTTTGACCTTTCAGCTGATTTTATAAACAAAACTAAAACAGTAATTTAATTTTCATTTGAAAGTAATCAGATTCTTTTTCATATCACAAGGTTAGTTTCTATTTTATTTTAATAATTTATTGGAACAGTTTTAAAACTGTTAAATGACTTTCTTACATTTGGAGGCTAATCAGAGAGCTTTTGTCCATCTTTGAACCTCAGAGACTTTAATGGGTTCTGACTTTGAGCAAATCCTCATTACAGTCAGCTGATTGAACATAATTTCCCTCATCATTAGCTGTAAATTGTCCCATTCTGATGTTTTTTTTTTTTTTTAAATATGTTGAAGCCTAAAATTTAAAAATGGAAAAATATGAAAAAATATTTAATGACAAATATTTACATGGTTGAAACTTTTTTCTAATCGTGGTTTGTACAGTTGTGGTGCTCTCCAGTTATCTAGTCACTATCTGCATCTCTTTGGTTTTTTTGTGCTTTTTCCATTCTTTGTTTTTTTTATTTAATAAATAATAAAGCATCTGGTTCTGATCAGGAGTTAAAATCCAGACTGGAATAAAAGATGTGGTGGTAGTTTGTTCTGCCAGCAGCCTGACTTTTCCTTTTTATTCACTTACCAGTCAGTTAACAGTCATAACAAAGTTCACTTGCTGTAAGTTCAGGTCAGAGTCTTCATCACAGTCTTCATGCATGTCCAGATCCGTCTCTGGATAGTCCCTCTCCCCTACTGGAACTCAGTCTTCCATAATATCTAAAGAGACTTTCCCCGTCATTACCGTTCCTGCCTCATCGTCTGCTGGCATGATTCTGTAACCCACGGCTCTTTCAGACTCCAGCACTGGATCTAGAGGACAAAACTTTTGGATTCTACATGGATACTAACAACTTTATTTGTGCTAGTAAATGAACAAACAAACAAAAAAGAAACATTTAAAACATTTCTAGAACAAACACAAAGAATTTACTGAAAAGCTCTTAACTAAAGATCAATGAAATGCAATTTCAGATTTTCTGCAGAAGTGGAATTTTAAATTAAACTCAACCAATGATGCAGGTATTCTGGCAACAGAAGAGATAAAAAGGCACAGGGAACTTTTCCAAACAATAATTCATTGAAATAAGGACGTTGAAACTTAATGTTTTACATGTTTGTAACATGAGCAACAATCCGGCTTCTCTATGTTAGCTGATCAACTTACAGCACAAATATCAGCAAATTTAGAAAATTGTGTCTCTTTGTTTGCTTACACACTGACTGACTTTGTCACTGTTATGAAAAACAAACACAAAAGTCAGGACAAAACACAATCTGCAGGTCCAACCTGCGTAATGAGACGCTGCTGCCACCATGTGACAACAGACAGTATTACACACAAACAGCTGTTTGTTTTTACCCATTCAGGTTCTGCATGATGACACTTAAAGAAAACAGGATTTTTTTAAAGCCTCCTTCAGCTTGTAAATAAAATACTCAACAACATGATAACAGTCTGCAACACGGTGCAGATAGTGCTGACACACAGTAGCTCGTCATTCATGCTTAAACACTGTTTACACTGTCATTACAGAGGGTGAATATGACTGGTAGCATTAGAAGAAAACTTGATGGTTACTGTCATGCACACAGGACGGGATGTGTTTGTGGTCCTCGGTGACTTCACATTAGGGACAAACTCAACAAATCCATGATGGAGATGTGTGGCCCTGTTATGTCAGAGAGAGTAAGTTGATATCGTAACATCCATCCACCTGCAACAAGAAAGAAGGAATTGTTATGTTTTATTTTTGTACCTATTCTGCATCTGCATGAGAGTTAATCTGTGGATGGCTTTCAGGGTGATTTTAAGGTGTTATAAAAATGTACAACAGCAGTAATTTTTTTCCCCCTCTTGTTATGACCAGCTCAACAGCAAGCAGAATGATGGTCTGGCTGCTGTGTGATGCCAAGAACATTTTCCTTGATAAGCAGAACTTTATGGATTTAAGGATCCATCCATCCATCTTCTATTGCTTATCCGGGGTCGGGTAGCGGGGGCTGCAACCTAAGCAGCCCCCGCTCCCCCCTCCCCCCAGCCACATTTGCCAACTCTGCAAGGGGTAAAACAAGGGCCAAGGCCACCTGAGACATATAATCCCTCCAGCGTGTCCTGGGTCTTCCCTGGGGTCTCCTCCCGCAGAGACATGCCCAGAACACCTCACCAGGGACACCTCACCTCGGCTTCACCTAGAAATTCTGTCCATATAAGTTATGAACAGAATCGGTGATAAAGGGCAGCCTTGGTGGAGTCCAACCCTCACTGGAAACGAATCAGACTTACTGTCAACAATGCGAACCAAGCTCTGACACCTGTCATACAACGACTGGACAGCTCTTACAGGGGGGTTCGGTACCCCTTCTGCTCCTCCTCAATCCGGGATTCGACTATCCAGCGGACCCTCCTCTCCAGGACCCCTGAATAGACCTTACTGGCAAAGCGTGTCAGCCAGGACAGCCACACAACAAGGAACTCCAGGGCCTTGCCACCAAGGAGCTGTTTAACCACCTCTGCGACCTCAGCCCCAGAGACAGGAGAGTCCACTACGGAGTCCTCCAGCTCTGCTTCCTTATCAGAAGACATACATATATATATATATATATATATATATATGTATATATATATACATATATATATATATATATATATATATATATATATATACATATATATATATATATATATATATATATATATATATATATATATATATATATATATATATATATATATATATATATATACATATATATATATATATATATATATATATATATATATATATATATATATATATATATATATATATATATATATATATTTGTCAGCTGTAATTGGTATGTTTCCAAAATTTTTTTACTAAATCAAAAAAATTTTATTTTATGGCTGGAAGGAAGTATTGCACCAAACATGTACCAACTGGTGAAATGAGAGAAAGGAATTTAAAAATGCAGATGTAAAAAAAGAAAATCTGAGAAAACAATTGTGTAAAGATGCAGAAGTTCCAGATGACCCAAGGGGAAATTACATGTTTTATTAATTGTATGTAATACAAATATACAAAGTATTGTTACCATTTTTGGTTTGTTTCTATGTCTATTCAAGGTTGGAACTCATCCCATTCATTTCTATAAAATTTATTGTAATTCAGGCTTGTCGGTATTTCTTGATTCTTATTTTCTATTTCTATTTGCTTTGGATAATAGCTTGTATTGAGTTTATGCTGCTGGACCTGGCCGGAAAGGCCAGGAAAGGGGCAGAAAGAGAACAGAAAAGAGAACATAAAAAACAAAAGAAAGAGATCAATGCATACACGTATATGCACATACATACCCACCTACATATATATATATGTATATATACACTTGCACATACATTATATATATACGTATATACATATATACATATATATACATATACACACACATACACATGCATACACACCCATATACACATACGCACATATACATACATAGATACATATATATATATATATATATATATATATATATATATATATATATATATACACACACACATACATACATATGTACACACACATACCCACCCACACACATAAATATATACACCCACACTGGTCAACTCTAGATTCATGGTCCCTGTGGAGAACAGAACCACTGACAATCAGGAGGACCAGAAACAGCAAGTTAAATCAAAAAGACAGAAAGAGAGGTACCTGCTGTTAATGAATAAACTTGCTGGATGACTCAGTGACTGTGACACTTGCAGAACATTCATGCAGAACATTTAGAGTGGAACGTGTTCAGAGAAGAGAGATCGTGCCAATGTGACCCCACCCGCCTACGGCTAGAGGCAGGCCAGGAGAACCCAGAGACCCGGGTAACCGACAGTCACCCCCAGGCACAGACCCCAACCACCCCACTCCTTTGCCACCCCAACCAGAGTCCCCCGCAGTAAGGGGGAACAGGCCCCAGCAGGCCCAGGCCGGCAAGGGCTGATCCCGCAGGGCACCGGCCACCCAGGGCAGACAGAGCGCAGGCCCCAGGGCCCCAACAGCCTGAGAGCAGCCCCCCGCCCCCACAGGCAGAGGGCACAGCCCACACCGACGGAAGACCAGGATCCCCAGACCGCCACCTAGCGGCAGCCAGGTCGCACCCCAGTGCACCAGCTGTGCTCCCTGGGTACAGGACACCACCCCCCCCACCACCAAACCACAAACACATATACATGCATACCCTCCCTCTCCCAACACGCATTACCCTCTCAGCCCCCATCCACACACCCCTCCGCAATCCACACACATCCCCCATCACATACACAACCCCACCCCACCTCTACTCACTCACCCATACCAAGTCACACAAACCCCAACCCACCCTGCCCCCACACACGCTCACACCCCACCACCCCATCCCTCTACTTCTACCCAACCACACATGCCCCACCAAACACCCCTCCACCACCCACAGCCCCCCCTCCAAACTTCACCCTCACTCACACATCCCATTCCGCATATACCCCCCCCCCCCCCCCCCCCCCACACACACACACACACACACACACACCCTTACTCCTCCAACACAGGCACACCCCATTACATACAACCCACCCACCAACATACCCCTCCGCACACACACACACATCTACTCATCCGCACACATCCATACCCCCTCACCCCCCCACCCACCTATATCCCCAACCCTAATCCCCCCCCCCCAGTAAAGCCCCGAGAATAGGGGCATGAGAGGACCCTATCGCCCCTGCCTCCCCCCCGCTTATGACTGATTGTGAAGTGTGTATTAATTGCAATTAAAATTGAGGGAAGTGCCACGCGGTGTTGGGAGAGGGACCACCTAAGCAGCCCCGCCCACCATACACCGCATGCTCTTCCCCCTTATCATGTGAGTTGTCAGTGCTTTTGTGTTTTGATGTCTAAGTGTAAGGCAGCGTACATTCTGGACAGGTCACCAGTTTATCACAGGATAAAATAATGACCTAAGATAATAACTAGAATTTTCTCTCCACTACTTTGTGGGTCAGACATGAAAGAGCTGAACAAAATGTCTATAAATTCCACTTTTTATTCTCATGATATTGTCATTTATATTTCATATACAGTTTGTTTTTTATTCCTTTACAACAACCATCTAACACTGAAAAACACCAAAGCCTAAAATCAATATGAACCATATTTATTTTCCTTTAGAATTAAATTCTACACTTTTTGACTGTATCATCTCTGATGGATGCTGATGTCCTTTTGCACTATCGTACCTTGTGGTGCTATGTTGAAAGCTTTAGACTTTTTTTCTCAAATTTTCATTCACAAAACCTGCTTTTTTCCCCCATCTGAGGTCTGAAAGTTACTGTCTTTAGAACAAAAACATGTTCCTTTCATCGATCTCTACAGCCAGGACAGAACTGAAGAAAGACTCACATCAAAGCGTCCGATGGAGGCTGTGGTCTGATTGGTCTGCATCACCTCAGTCAGAGCCCACATCTGCTGAATACTGGAGGACACAGTGTGGGGGTCTGGGAGACCCTACAAGACATACAACATGACAGATTATCTTAACCTCCTAATCACACACATTCTGCAACTGTGTGGATTACTGAAAGGTATTATTCTAGAAAGGCTTGCACAAACCTGGACAGTTTGTTTATATATAAACTCATATACTTAAAAATACAGGAATAGACCTTTAAATGTGGCGTACAGCAGGCTGAACTGTTGTTAAAAGCCAAAGTCCCATAAAGACAAAGTACATGCTTCATGTCTCCACTGAGAGTTACAGGGTTTTTCACAAAAACACTAATTCAGATCCAACAGTACAGTACCTCCAAGTCAGGGTGGTGATCAACAAGGATCAAATCTGACAACCAATCGGAGACCTCCTTCTCTGGGTCCTGGAAGAAAAGATGGAAAAAGGGTTCAGCTCAGTCCAGTTCAGTAAAACCAAGACATGTAATTATGGTGTGTGTCAGATAGCTGAGTCATGGTATGGTAAACAGTTTCTGAACAGATTAGTTTGTTACTTCTTTTAGTCTCTATATTTTTAGCAACATTCAGTGAAACTGAGTAAAACGACTGACCGGCTCCACATGAGGAAAAATCTTGATCTCTTCCAGGCTGAAGGTCAGCCAGGCGGAGGACGGCTGTCTCAGGATCAGTCTGACTGACACCACGTTATCCGGTTCCACGTGCATCTGGAACAAAACATCGCAGTCCTGCATCAGCAACTCATCAGCTGATGGGAGTGAAAGACACAAACACGAAGGAAAACTGTTTATTTATCTGAAAGTCAGGGGAAAAAAATCTGTTTCAGAGTTTTCATACAAACCAGCTGGGGTGTTGAAAAAAAGCATTGAGTTCAAAACCTTAAACAAAACACACCTGTGAATCCATAAACAAGATCCCACAATCCTTTACTTCCAGAACCATGTCTCAACATATCAACATGTTTAGATCAGCAGAAGTTCAGGAAACTTCTCAGAAGCCGTGGAGCCGTCCATTAGAAGGTCTGCAGAATGCCGTTATGATGCTGCTAGAGCAGAAACACTCACCTGTGACCTGTGAATGGAGTAGTAATCCTGGGACCCCCTCTCAGTGTGAGGGTTTTCCATCAAGGGCAGGTCTCTGAGGGCAGTGGACCACTTGGCAGGGGCCTCCTGTCCGGGGCCCCTCCTCAACAGACGGACAGTCACATAAGCTGTATAATAGTTCTTGAAGTTGATCTCCTTGATCTGTAAGACAAAGCGGTTGTGGGGGTGTTCAAATGTCCAGATAGAAAAAAAGTAGTGCACTTAAAATTACCCACAATGCATCTTAAAAAGCAGTGTGCATCAATGTCATTAGAGGATCAGTATAGACCAAAATGTATTGCAGGCAAATGTCAAAGCAGGTTTAAAAAAACAACAACAAAAAAAAAAACGCTTTAGATCATTTATTTCATATTCTTGCAATAAAGAAATAATAAAATACAAAGTAAGAAAATAAAATATTTTCGCATGAGTTTGGAATGGATTTGGTACGACGCATGTTGGTTGCTGTGGCGACAGTCGGTAGTCACGTGATAGCCGGATTTGTGTCCGAACTACCAACAGAATGAGAAAACTTACTGTGCTCGGTATAGTAAATGAGGGGTTCAGGAAAAGTGTCAACGCACCCATGGTCTGACTTTTTTTAAATATATGTTGGCCCAAAGGGGTCATTTTTAGGAACACTGACTTGGTTTTTACTTGTTTCATTATTTAATACAGGAGCTGAAGTTGGACCACAGCTGCTTCAGGACGAACTTTTTTAGACGTCCTTGGGACAGTTTGAGGATCTGCTTTAGCAGCGAGCTGCTTGCTTTAAGAAGCAGAGAAGAAATAATAAAGACGCTCGGCCATGATGATGCACAGTTGAATAAAATAGTCAACATGCCTTCTCTGATTGGTTGATTATGTATCTATCGGATGCGAATTTAAAAAAAAAAAATCAACCCAGGTTTGAAAAATTTCGTTACTGATGTGAATGTTTACATTTACTTTACACTGATCCAATAAAAAAATACTGCTGTGTGATTATTTGGACACAATATTTGGAGTAGGTGTATAAAGGCCTTAAGGTGGATTTGGGGGCTCTCCCTTGATTCTCCTGACTGACTGTGGTTGGAGTTATCCATCATTAGTATCAGCCATTGGCTCACTGAGACATTTACCTGCATAACAGCTCTAGAAAATCCTTTGGAAAACTGCTCAGGTTCCCTTTCAGCTAATTTCAAGATGACTTGGACTGCTGGTTTTTGGTTTTCATTGAAAGCCAAAATAATTGTAAAAGCTTTCCATTAAACCCGATGAGTAAATCTCCTGCTTGGTAGCAGTGGCTGAAAGGGTAGCTGCCACCTCCCTGGTCATTTGTTTACTGTTTACCAGTGGGGGACGGACTGCCAGCCTGTTCCCTGAAGTGTCTGGGCGCCACGCGGAACTGTTACAGTATGTTGCACATGCACACTTTGCAGATGTGTTTGTGTCATTGACCTTTTTTATGAAATGATCATTATTTTTTAACATTGATGTAACATTAATAAATCTGCCCAAGCCACTTTACGACTGTTGCGCTTGCCATGGTTTGTTGTTTCTGCTTGCCATTATCAGCTGTGTGTCATCATGTCTTTTATTTCCTCTGCAGTAGTCCAGTTTTAGGTTTTAGTTCTTTTGGTTTGATCCTCTTTTTGTTTGGGGATCTTTCGGCCCATTGCGTGGCTGGTTTGAGACTGCTCCCTTTGTTAAATGTTGCTGTTTGGTGTTGGTCTTTCTTATATGTTATGGTTCCTACTCTTGAGTCATATTATTGTTTCGTTTAGGGACCGTAATAATGACAAATCAAATAACTAGTACATCAGCTCACCCCTTGTCAGTGGTAAAAATGATGAAACGACATGGATACTATGGTTTCCAATACAGAATTTTATATTTTGATGCATCAGACCATTATAAATAAGCTCTGATCCAGAAAAGACAGCTGTGTTTCTGAATCCTTTTCACATTTGGCTTCTTTGCATGATGGAGCTTTAAACCTGCATTTGAAGATTTCACAGTAATTTCTGTTTACAAACACTGAGATCTTGAAGTGCTCCTGAGTCCATGCAGCGATTTCCAGCAGAGAATCCTGTCTGGGTTTAATGCAGTTCTGCCTGGTGGTCTCAGTCTCACCAGCATCCAGTTTAAACCTCAGTACCGTCCCATGCCTAAAGAGATTCCTCCTGATTCTCTCAAGCTGTTGACGATGTTATTCAGTGAAGATTATGAAATCTTTAACGTCTTCATTTTAAGGGACATTTTCTGTAACTGCGTGATGTTTTTACAGTTTGTTAAACTGGTGAAAAAAAATCCTCCTTTTACACCCAGTCATGTTACTGACTTGTAGCCGGCCAGCGTAATTATTACTTAATTAATCCTCTGGTTGCTTTTGATTTGTACCAACAACGTTTCCAGCCTTTTGTTGCCCCTATTCCAACTTTTCCAGATGTGTTGCCTTTTTTATGAAATCACTGACTTCCTTCTTAAATTCATTTTACGTGTTGATTTTACTTATTAATTAAATTGCTGCCCTTCATTTATATTTCTATTGTTTCAGTTATATTCCATCTGCTGGATGCAGTGAAGCTCTGAAGAGTAAATCAGGATCACCGAGCCACACTGCAACCAGGACAAAGAAGCCTTTGGTCTATCTGAGGTCTCAACCTTTTGTTTGAAACACACTGAATGTGTCAGATCCCAGCACTAACATGGAAATGTTTGCTGGAGATAAATCCTTTCTGCTGGAACTTCCTCCAGGCCAACTCCTTTGAAGCCAAAGCTCTGAGTTAATGAGGAGTCACTCTGCATTTAAAATGGATCATAATTAGAATTAAATGCTGGAAAGTAGGTCAGTGCCCGAAATGTTTGAAGCTCCTCTTGAGGCAGAAATGCAGCATTATAACCACACAAATGTTTTCTGTGTGTGTGTGTTGTTAAACAGAGCTGAAGGCAGACTGCAGTAATATGGAGGTTCTTTCGTGATGCTTTCTGCTTTCCCATAGAACTGTATTTCTGGCAACACAAACCAAATACAACTTAAATTGTTGATTTAAGTCTAGATTATTTGTATATTCTGACAGACTAGAACAAAGTGAACCCAGTCAGATGACACTAGAGATCAGGAATGAAGTTTCTCTTTGAGCTATAACTAAGAACAAGCATAAGTGATCCTGAACATATTTCCTTTAGCTTTAGCTTACATTGACCGTCTTTCCAAAGGGGAGGTTGACGTCCACCACACAGACACCGGAATGAGCCGCGTCCGCTTTGGAATCTCCAATCTGCAGATAGACCGGAGGTTTGATGGTGCACGTCACCGGCTCCATGTTGTCGTTGCTCATCTTCTGGAAGACAGAAGAAGACTCCATTATTATTGTCATCTTTCCTTATCCTCCAAACTTAAAAAGCTTTATTTCCACCATGACTGTGATTAAATTAATGATGATTAATGATTAACAATTAAAGACGTATCTTTACATTTGAAAACATGTTAAAGGTAATGTTATACTGATATTATATCATGCCTGGCCGACTTTAAGAAGAATCATGTAAATGTAATTCCTTCATTTTAAAGTATATTTATAGAAATGCTAACAACATTATGTTAATGTTTTAAACTGTAATGTGTTAGGTGTGGTCTTGGTCTGATGGGACTACAATCTTTCATTTATTTAAAGTTGGGACATTGCGCATAAAACATATATAAAAAAAACATATATAAACATATATAAAAAAAAAGAACAAAACAAAAAATATCAGAACACAGTTATTTGAAAATGCTTTATAAGCCATATTTAACTGAATACAACACAAACATGATATTTAGCGTTCAAACTGATAAAAGAGCTGCAGTGCATTATCATTCAGCTCAGTCTCATTTGTGTCTTAAGGACATTTTAATATAAAACTGTGGCACAAAACCCTCTAAGCACCAAGCCGAATTCTTTATTAGCCACATTTATTAACGACTGTCTTTTATATCCTTTATAAACACGAAGCTTAGAAACGCAATCTATGATAAGAGTATGACGGTGTTTTCTATGTGACATCCGGCTGCCGTGGCTGCGCGCGCCGTCCGAGCACCATGGACAGCGACATGCGGTGCAGCAGCAGCAGAATGCGCGCGCGACAAACATCAGACGGCTTGACTGTTTCATCTGCATGTCTGGATCATAGACCGTATTCAGTCTATGGTCTGAATTCCTGCATGTTTACACTGATCGTCGCAAAAACCAGCTAATGCTGTTAGCGTGGAAGCTAACGGCCCGCAAACACAACAGCTAACAGACGGGTTGTTCTGATAAACTCAGGTTCTGATACATCCATTAATGGTCCACTGAGCTGGGTCAGGTCTCACCTTCCCGTGACAAAGCTCACACCTCCCCAGACTCGAGAAGAAGAGAAGAAAAACGCTAAAATGAACGGTTTAAAGCCTAACATGCTAACATGCTAAATGCATTCGCTGCGCTGCTTCGTGTCAGTAACCAAGGCGACGGAGCGTCTTAAAGGGCCAGCAGCACTGAGCTGATGGTGTCAAAAAGTGTCAGTCTCAGAAAAGGTTTTAACACATCATCTGCCATGAATTTCTTTTTAATGAAACATGCGAATATTTCATCAGAATATTTTCTTTGTTCAGAAAGATTTAGCTTTCACAAGTTAATCCTAAAAGCCTGAAAAATGTGGAGGTTTTAGATAATTATTGTCTGCAAGAGGTACATGGCTGGTGAGATACTGCTCCTTTAGAATCAGATTAATAATAGTTAGAGGTTTTACTTAATGCTGACTTTTCTATCAACTTCAATCAGTCTGCCCATTCTCCTCTGACCTCTGACATTAACACAAACAACTGCTGCTCTCTGGGTATTTTCTCCTTTTCAGACCATTCTCTTTAAACTATAGAGATGGTTGAGTGAAAGTGCTAGTAGATCATCAGCTTATGATATAGGAAATGAGAGCTGCTCAGCATGATGGGCCAAGCATGCCATGTTGGCATCTACCACAATGTAAACAACAGTTTATTCCATTCATTCACAGTGAGTTTGGATATGAAGTACTGCTACAGAAAATACCGAAATGCCAGAAAGGAAAAGGGATTAAATGAACATGTTAACCAAAGAGGCCTGCGATCATTACCTCCAGAAAACTGGCATGACCATCAACCATGACACTTTCAGTCACTTAAATCTTCTTTCTTCCTCTTTTTGATGCTCTGTTTGAACAGCAGAAGTCGTCTGCGTGACTAAATGCATTGATCTGCTGCTATGTGGTTGGATATTTAGATATTTTTGCAACAGATCAGGTGACGCGGACCTAATGAAGTGGAGAAAAAGTACTTTTTTAAATCAGCTTCTGCAGCGTCCATGTGTACTTCCGTCAGCCTCCAGCAGGTGGCAGCGTTGTCTCATAGATCAGTCTTGTATCACAGCGCGAGCTTGATCACATGTTCTGATTTTCAACACCCCTGCCCCCTCCTCTTTGCTCATCACCTCCTTCACATCTGCACACTGCACCTAAAGCTTCTCCATAAAAACAAGATATACACTCAGCCCTCCCGACAGCCACCATCCTCCGTCAGAGACAGATTCAGGTGAGCAGCAGTGATATCAGGGAGAGTCAGCCAGCTTTTGCTTTATCAGTCAGAGGCAGAACTTTCTCCTTGGCCTTGTAAAGATATCCCTGAAACAAGCTTCACTGAATGTCTCGTATCGAATGTGAACAAAACGTGTTTACCTGATACCCCCGCGTGCACACAGCAGCACGCCGTGTCTGAGCTGAGGGGTTCAGTGATAATCTTGAAGATGATCGGCTCAGATCCAACAACACAACCTCACATGCTTCTGAGCCACTCAATCATTCACAGATTCAAACTCTGGTTGCGTTGAAGTTTTGGGTGTTTGTCCTCTGCATTCTCAGCATCTGCTCACACACATCCTGAACAGGTTTTAGGATCAGCTGTGTGAGCAGCTCTGGATGTGCTTAAATGTTTGGCTGAGCCTCTCTCTGCAAATACTGGGAAAAACTGATTTAATATGTGATTCAGGTAAGTTAGCATGTGTTTAATTATTATTTTTTACCATTAGAATATCTGTATTTTTTTTTTCTTAAGTAAAAGTAGGAAACTCAAATAATAATAAAAAAAATCTTATAAAATATTACTTAAAGTGATAACTGAGAGTATTTTCATGCATTTTTAAAACCAATGAATCATCTCTTAAAAAAAAGAAAGAATTCTAGTCAGAAAAAGGAAGAAACTTGAAATGCTACACAAACAGAAATCTGCTTTGTCATGTTGTATTTTACCAGCTGAAATCAAATCACAGTGTCTCTTTGTATGAATATCATTATTATAATTTTAATATGATGCCCCACTGAGAACAAAACAATGTGAAAACATGTGTGGATGCACCACTTGAGCAATCTAACAAATGTATTATGTTGTGATGTGACATAAATGTCATGAAAAACCCTTTTTAGCAGAAAAAAAGTGTTTTTTTACTCCTGTTTACGCATGACTTCCATATAACCACATGTTTCTTTCTGAGCTGCTGTATCTGTTTGCAAATGAGCCAAACAAGCTGCCTGTGTGTCCTTTCACAAATCATTATGGTGTCACAGAATCAAAGGAAGAGTGACAATAACTCAGTGGAATTGGGATATAATGTGACAAAATGTGATCGGATGTGTCCCTCATACAGTCTCTGCAATCAGCCTTAAACTGGATGCTGTTTAAATATTTGGACTTGTCACAATGTAGTTTGTACGATTCAGTGCTGACATGCCTTTTATGAGATGTTGAACACGAGGAGACGAGGAATTGGTCCTAAGTGTTGGACCTCGAGGAACAACTGAAGATTTTCTCAAAACTAACAGATTGTGCTGCTCAGGCAGGATTTACCAGGAGCAAATTAGACAATAAACAAAAACTTAACTCAAACAACAGAAGCAGAAACACACATAGACCATAAATATCATCAAAACCTCAATCAGCTGCGATGCAAGCTTGATATGTGAAAGTCCACACCAGGCGGGCTGTGTGGAGAGTCAGAGGTGGGCTGATGTTGATCCCCAATTCAATTCCCACAATGATCGCTTCATTTCAGACTCGTAAAAGTCATTAAAGACGCTGATGTTTCCAAACTCCTGCCAAGTTGCCTTCATATTATGGTATGGAGTTTTTTGTGTAGTCTTAGTTCTGGTTTCCTGTTTTATTTTGTAGTCTTCATTGTGTGATCTGTCTTCTGTTTGTTAGTTCACCTGGGTTCAGTTAGTTTATCCATTAGACCAGAGTCTGGTTGTGCTTTTTGTGTATCGGTGACGTGCGGTCAGGGGAGGCAGGTGAGGCTGTGCCCTTACCTGTCATGAACTTAAAAAAGTACATACAATAAATATTAATATTTTCCACTAATCTGTATTTAAAATACATCTTCAGTATTACTACATACATATTTCTGACATTTTATCAAAAAAATTTGCCAAATTTGAGTTATCCCTGATGGCAGAAACCCGAGGTGAGACAGTGGTGAGTGGTGCTTCACGTTTGATAGCACAATCCAATACAAACTGGGTAGCATGATGCGTGCCCGTTTCTGTTCCTCTGCCTACTGGCAATATGAACTTTACATAAATATTAGTTATACACCATGACTTTCTACAGTCTGTGTAATGTCTTTTATGTATGTGTGAGAGAGTTATCCTTGCCAATCGTACAATAAAGTGTAGAGAAAAGTCAACCAGTGAGGCACGCAGTACTCTGCCTCACCTCAAGGGGGCGTAAGCAATCTGGCAGGTGCTTTCTAGCTGCAGCGGCTTCAGCAGAGGCAACTGAAAGTCGGGGCCAAGCTGAAGCCAGTGGCTATTTAATACCCTGTCTGATCCGTCTCATTATGGAGGATTAAATTTCAACACTAAAAAATGTCTCAAAACTTGATTTCCAGTCCAAACAGAAGGTGATACGTGATGGAAGACCAACACCGGAGCTAAAAGGTTTGCTTCAAACTGCGGGGCAGAAGAGTAGTTCTTTTCAAACTGAGTGGTACAAGCTAAAAGCCTGGCTGTCTGGCAAGGTGCTTTTTTTCCCAGTTCTTACAAAAGTAAATCTGACTCTTGAGAAGTCAGTGCCTCACCAGCCTTGAACCTCACCGCACGTCACTGGTATCCATAACGCATGGTTTCAGTTGTCACTGGCTGGTTCATTGTTTGTAGTTCTCCCTCATTGTTCCTCAGTTATTTAAACACCATTCTCAGCATTTCCTGCACCTCTCTGTTCTGCATTTGGGTCCACATCTCCACAAACCATGACACTAGATTCCTAAAGCTAAACTTGTGTGATGGATGATCTCTGGACTTCCTTGAAGCTTGGATAAAGGCAGCTGGATTTCTTTCCGTTGGTTCTTGAAATCATCATCTTCGACACTGAGAAGCTACACACCCCAGTGTTAATGTTGAGCTTGACTGGCCTGCAGCACTAAGAAAGGAATCATCTTTTTGTAGCCAACTCTTTTTGACTAATATATGTTTTTGCTCTTAAGCTGAGAATCGTGTTTATCCAGTTTCGATGTTTGGAAACAAATTTGGGATAAAAATTTCAAAAATGAACTTTTTTTTGGTAATCTGACTGTCTGAACAGGACAAACTGTTTTTTGGCTTGTCGCGCCAGTTTTGTTTTTACTGCCATCTGTTTGAGTTTGCACTTTGCAGGAACATGCACATCTTTGTTTCCATATCAACCGCAGACAGCTAAGTTTGTTCTGGTTCTAATCTTGTTAAGTTCTCCAGTCTCTTCCTTGCACTATCAGCACAAAACAATGAAGGACAATCTGCTCAGCATCTAATTGGGGTGATTTTATTGACAGTCACTGCGTTTAGCCCCCTGTTTTTTTATCTTTAATTTTCAATCATCTGAATTGTCCTCCTCCTCCTGGTGGGAATGTCTGTTGCAGCAAGAAAGGCACGTGTCCCCCCAAATTACCCAGGTGTTGACACCACTGTCTGCATCAAATCACAGCTGTCGTGCTGCTGCCGGAAAAAAAAAAACAAAAACAACTTCAAACAACATACATCACTGACTTCGTACTAAGAAACTCCAGAATAGTTTAAGGCATAAATGTCCTTTTACAGTTTATTGCGTCGTTCCTTCTCCGTTCAGTCAGCAGTCCCTCTGGTGTCCCACTATTCTTTCACTGAGTCGTTGACTGTTGTCTCCCACAAAACTCACCTTCTCTGTTACTGCCCAGTCTGCTTGCCCCCGATTCTGGATGCTTTTTTTTTTTTTTTTTCGTAAATATGCTGTCTTGCTTGTGTCTTGTGCCTGCAGTCTCTGCTGGGTCTCTCAGTCCAACACCTGTCCAACACCTGTCCTCCTCTTGTCTGATCATCTCTCTGCCAGTCACCTGGCAGGGAGGGTGGATGCAAACCATTGCAAATCAATAATCAGCTGTCCTGCCTCAGTTTTTCACATTATGCCAAATTAAATGTACTGTAAACAAATAAAGTGCACAATAACAAACACCTAATACCATGATTAAACTACAGAAAACAACAACAGGTCTGACTAATCAGTTCAGTTGTGTTTTACAGCCTGAGATTAACATGAAAAAGAGAACAAAGGCGTCACAACAGGCAGATACCATCTTCAGAGGAATGATACAGAAACAAATTCTCTTTTTTTCGGGAAGTTTTTGTCACTTTTCAGGACGACTGACTTGACTTCAGAAGCTAATCTAGATCGCCATCATTTAGTTTGACTCCTGACAGCGTTTCAGCCGTCTGCTTTCATGTGGACAGGACTGTTTTGGAGGATTGTCAAAGAGAGAAATATCCATGTTGTGTAACAGAGCAGATAGTGCTACAATCTGTAGTTAACCTCATCTTCACCTGGCCTGTTTCTCTCTGCTTTGTGTCTGAAACACCAACCTAGAAAACAAATGAAATATATCTTTACAGCAACGAGGGCTGTGTGTAATCTTCATCTCCTTAGAAAACTAAGTCGTGGGATTGCTACAGAAGTGTCAGAATCAGGACATATTACTGTGTTAGTGTAACGTTGCCTGGAACACAGTAGAAAATGTAAGCGGTTGTCTCTCTCCCTAAAAGAAAACCACGTTATTTTTAGCTAAAACCAGAGGATAGAAGAGCAAGCGGTCTAGGAATTAGTAATGTCTGATGAAAAACTGTTATCAGGGAAATATCTCATGACTCCCATCTGATGATGATGATGATGGACACCTTCATCAATGGTAAGAAGAAAGGTCAGAGACAGAAGAATTAACAGATGGCTTCTATGTTCACCGAAGAAACACCACGAGGATCCAGAAAGAAGCGAAGCCCAAGATGGTTTATCATACAAAGCCTGCACTTCATTATAAAACTTCATCTCCTTGGAAACCATCAGGGCCTTCATGATTCATGTTAAACAAAGGCAGAGTCGTATGATAACACATTTGCAGAGATTTTTAGAGCTGGAAACTTTTGACCAATAAACAACAGTAAATGGAAGAGCTGAATCATGATTGTGGCTGCCAGCTCAGAGTTTCTGTCCCACAGTGATGAGTCAGACATCTTTGCTATCAGCAGAATCTCTGTTTTTGTATGAAACCATGTTTGTGTGCTTTTGCTTCAAGTGGGGAAAAAAAGAGCAGAAGCTCTAAATTGGGCTTTTCTTTTCTTTTCTTTTTATTTGTTTTTGTTTTACATCCCCATATAATTACTTGGGGTTTGAATTGTGTTTATTTGGGAACCATTGCTTGATAGAGGGTTTAGATTTCCCTCATCAATGTGGTGTGCTACATGTAGGGATGTCATGATTAATTTATTTTACAATGTATTATTATTATTATTCTTTAAATGCCACTTTTAATTAAACGTTAACTTTTCTCAGTATTGTCTCTTTCAATGAAAGATGACAGCAGCAGCAGCAACTTGTGCACAGAACGACAACAAACGTATGAACACATTAACATTTGGACCATCCTGCCATCATCCTCTGCATATAATGTGATGTAAAAGTAAAGCTAGAAAACTCTCAGAACTTATGTGCCCAAAAGCGAGCTTCCTGGTTTTGTTACATATAACTGTGTTTTATTTAGATGCCAATGCTTAGTAGTTCTTTAGCTTTGTTTTCTCTGTGACTTTGTTATGCTACATGGTAGGACTTGTACTCAGTGTGTGAAAACACCCTCTATCCCACCGTACAAGGGGTTCTTGTGAAGAAGAGCTTAAGCTTGATGAGAAAATGAAAACCTTAATGTAAACCACAGGTGTCAAACTCCAGTCCTCATGGGCCGGCATCCTACAGGTTTTAGTTGTCTCCATGCTCCAACACACCAGAGACGACATTCATAAATAGGTTGACAAGAAGCTGCTGGATCTATTTGATTTAAAACAGCTGTGTTGGTAGAGGGAAACAACAAAAACCGGCCAGATACCGACCCTCGATGACTGGAGTTTGACACCCCAGATGTAAACTAACAAGAAACTCTGGCTAAAACAGGACAATGACCAGAGTGAATGTAGCAGAAAGGAAAACCATGAGGATGAGTGACAGAATGAAGATGGACGAGGACCAGGTGTCTGGCGAGTGACCGATATCATGAATCACTGAAAAAGGAGATTATTTAAAGACAAAACAGCCTGTTGGCACAAAAGGTCAGAGGAATAATGAAGCTCTTTGTGACAACCTGAACTGAACGATTGGCGGAAATTTTCCTCAACTGGTCTTTAATTGTTTCATTTGAGGAAATGTTTTCTTATTAATCACATTCTGAATGATGTCCTCAGCTCCCGTACCGAGGTGCTCCGTCCCTTGGCCTTCCTTCCCCGCGTCCTCCTCCCCCTCCCTCCTCCAGACACAGAGCAGCTTATATTCATCTGCTGTGTTGATTGTGTTTGAAGCCGGGAGGAGTCAGGCTTTCCAAAGCCCCCAGATCAGTGGGTGCAGAAGCTGGCACCGAGGGTCCCTCTGCAGAAACAATCCCCTTTTCCTCCCAGATGGTGAGCGTGGGGCTGCGGGCGCTTACAGGAGCCATGGAGGAAAATCTCCGCACACATCCAAGTATCAACGTCCATGGTTTTCTCTTTGTGTTTATTTATTTTTCATAATCTCTGATGCCCAAACCCCTGGCATCCTCTCACTCTACCTCTTTCTGTCCATCCTTCCTTTTTTATTCCCTCCTCTCTGATGTACATTTCTTTTCCCTCGTGCCAACACCAACTGTCAGATTTTCCCACAATAAGAAGTTGGGCTTTTTCTTTTTCCAAATAAATGAGGACAGGCTGATGACTGTTCTTCACAGAGAGGGACCTTCTATCGTTGTTGTTTTCTGAAGCAGACTCCCCGCTGCTTTAAGGAGAGAAAAAGCATTCTGCCCGCTGGATGACATGTTTCTCAGATAAGAGGCGTCAGTTCCATGTAAAGAAACATGCAGCTGGCACAGCTTTGATAGTGCAGCAGAGGATAACCTGTGAGCAGAAGGAGCAGAGGGAAAATTGGTTGTAGTAAAATTAGACGAAGACTCTTCTGAAATCGCCAAACCAATTTCAAACACCTGCAAAATGAAGCCCTAAGTCATCCAAGGATCCAATTACTGCAGAGAGAGCTTAGAGTTCTGATAGTCTTTTAAGGATGTTTATGGGGAAATATAAACTCCCTTCCAAAGTCTGTAGTCTGATTTTCATTTTTCAGTGATCAAAAATGAAAATCAACTTGCAGCTGAGTTGAAAGTGATGCAAAAATGCTGCTACGTCATATTTTAGATGACTGAATGGGTGCCGTGTCAAGTATAAGTAAATTTACACCCATCATCCACTTTTTCAGGTCCAAACATTAAACTGATTGTTGACACAAATAACTAATATCTAAAGAGGATTTAGGTGACTTTGACAGTGACATGCTTGTTTTTCTGAGTATTTCATAGACTGCTAATTTACTGGGATTTTCACACTCATCCATATCCACAGAGATGGTTTAAAAAATGAAAAAATAAACCAGCAAAAAGCAGTTGTCTAGACCAAAACGGCTTGTTGATGTCAGAGGTCATAGAGGAATGGAAAGACTGATTGGAGATGTTAGAAATGCACCAGGAGCTAAAATAAGCGCTGCTTCCGACCAAGGTATGAAGAGTATCTGAAGTTACAACATGTCCGGTCTTGAAACAGATGGTCTCCAGCAGCAGAAGACCACACTGGGTGCCACTCCCGTCGGCTAACAACAGGAAACTGAAGCTACAGTTCACACAGACTCACCAAGACGGGACAATAAAAAACGCAAAACGTCATCTGGTCTGATGAGTCTCAGTTTCAGCTCCTCATTCAGGTGACATGGTCAAACTTTAGTATGAAAAACATGGAAGCATGGCTCTGGTCTGACTTTGATCAACTGTTTAGGCTGCTGGTGGTGTATTGCTGTGGGGGGATAGTTTCCTTGCCCACCTTCAGCCCCTTCGTAACAATGTGGCCTGATTTAAACACTATGACTATCTGAATATTGTTGCTGACCGTGTCCATCCCTTCATGACTACAGTGTAGCATCTTCCGATGGAAACTTCCAGCACGACAATGCACCGTGTCCCAAAGCTCAAAGCACACATGACAATGAGTTCACTTTACTCCAACGGCCTCCACAATCACCAGATCTCAGTCCAATGGAACGCCTTTGGGATTTGGCGGAATGGGAGATTCTCATCATGGATGTGCAGCAGCTGTGTGAAAAATCCCTAAGCATCGTTTTCAACATCCAGTTAAATTTAGTCAAAGTCAAAGATGCATTGGTTCCAACCAAGATATGGAGAATAGCATCTCTGAACACACAACATGTCCAACCTTGAAGCAGATGGTCTACAGCAGCAGAAGACCACACTGGGTGCCACTCCTGTACGATAAAAAGGCTACAATTCACACAGACTCACCAGAACTGGAGAATAGAAGGTGGAAAAATGTTGGTCTGATGAGTCTCCATTTCAGCTCCGCATTCAGATAATAGGGTCAGAATTTAGTGGAAATAAAATGGAAACATCGATCCATCCTTCATGTTTCAGCACTTCAGCGTACTGGTGGTGTAGTAATGGTTTGGGGAAACTTTTCTTGGCACAATGTGGCAAAGTTTAAACAACCAGCCTACCTGAGTATTACTGCTGCTCTTATCCATCAAAATCTTTGAAGAACTGTTCCGACACCTTGTTGGATTTATGACACAAAGAATTAGGGCTGTTTTGAAGGAAAAATGGAGGTCTAGCCTAGCACTGGCAAGATATTTCAGATTCTCCAAACCCTCATCCCACATCAGCACTTAAATCCTGGTAAGAGGAGACAAATGGATCGGACAGATTAAGCAACCAACGCTGATATCTCTGATATTTGGGAATGTTTTATTGGTTACATTGACAAAGAGGAAGTCAAGCAGGTTATTTACCTGCAGTTACTGCTGATAGCTCTGTGTTGGAAGCAGAGTTAACTGCCGATGGAAAAACAAACTCCATCTTTGAGATTTTCAGGTGAAACTGTAAAGCGGTTGCAATGTGTGAGTGAAAAGGACGAATCTTCGCTCTGTGGTAAAGTTCAGCGAGCTCTGGCCTGCAGATGGAAAATGCTGAACATTTGGACCTCGGTGTGCGAACCTTGTCAGAATCATCACCTCTGCGATCGATCTGTGGCTTCAGAGTGTTGCCTCTGGATGCAGCAGGCTCATCACACCTCATATCAGGGTTTCTACCTTTAACTTTTACTGTCACTTCCGCTGGAAGACAGTACCTCCTTTTTTTTCTCTTGAACTTTTATCTCGCAGCTCTCCTCCATTCAACATTCACGGAGAGGAAAAAAAGAAATTCATAAGGCCTTCTGCTGATTTCAGGTACAGCTTTCAGTCTCACTTTCTCACTTTGAAACATATTTTAATGTTTATGTCACACATAACTGCATCACTGTGTTTTTTTGCTTGATTTCAGTACAGAACATGTGATGAATGAGATGCCAGACTGAAAAACGATGGCAAAACAAAACTTCTGCAGCTGCAGTTTGTCCAGATTTCCCCTTTTATGGATGTCCATTCAACAACACAGATCGGGTCTTTGTTAGATTTAGTACAATGGTATCTGTATTGGTTTATTAACACATCCCTCAGTGCTTTTTTCCTGTTGGTTAATTAGATTAGGGATTCCTAATTACATGAGAACCTAAGTTTTCCAGTACAAAAGTGGTCTGTAGCCCATTAAAATATCAACACTGTAATGGTGTAATTAATTTTACTATTGGTTTAATTTACATGCAATAAATCTACTTGCAGATTAATAAGATAAAACCTTGTAAAATATGACACATGTAAAAAGAGAAAAAGACATAAAAATGATCTGAATTCTCCTTTATCTTACTCATCTAAAGACTTGAACCAACCAGTGAGAGATTTTTTTTTAAACAGGGCTCTTTTAATACTGTGTTTTGATGAGGTTTTTTTTCACTGTTTTATTAGTCTCCTTCACTTTGTATATGTTATTGTTTAAAAATGAATTGAAATGATCCACTACACTGCATGTCTGTGTAGCTGACACTGTTGCTGAAAGTGATGGTAAAGTTTTCACCCTTTTAGTGTTTAAGATGAAAGTCAAAGCATTAGAGACATTAGAGTTTGCTTCTTTGGTTTAGATGACAGTACGGCTTGTATTCATACTGCGGCAAACTGTACTCTCTCTGAAACCAAAACACCACAGCCCTGTGGTTACGAATCACTGGAGCAATGAGACAAGTATTAGCAGCAGTTGAACCGCAGAGTCATCCTACATTTCTGACATTTGTCTCTGGCTATCTGGAAACTACATCCAGTTAAACTTGAGTTGCTGTTTAACATCAGCATTACACCAGACCACAATATGATGATTTCACTCTGAAGCCATGTAGACCAATCAGAAGGCTGGAAAAAAAATAAAAGAAAAAGAGCACTTTTTGGAGAAAACGTTAGTACAGTGGGAAAAGGCCAACTATTTTAGATATAGAACTGGTGTTATTCCTCATTATTAAGCAGGGCTATACACCCTTTAACAAAAAATTCAGTGATTATGATCAAGTTTCTTTATAATATGCAGAAATAATCTGGCTGTCATCTCTGTTGTGTGTAATTCCAAGATTTCTTTACCATTTCACTATGTTTACTTTATTATTATTATTATGATGTTTTAGGAGACGACATGAAATTATTTTTTGCTTTTTATTTTGTTGCATCCTGCTGAATGTAAATCTTTGTTAGGGACAAACTCCTGACTGGAACTACTGGTAAAGTTTTATCCCCATCCTTCCCATGGTTCATGGGTTTTCTCTCTTAACTACTCTGTGCCACATAATTCCCTTCACGCTTTTTCTTTTTTCCTATAAACTGATAAATAGAAAAAAAATCTGCTAGATTTTAAATGTGCTGCTTCTCAGATGTTCTTTTTCTCACCGTCGCTCAATTTGAACAATTTTAATGACTCAATGTGTGTGAAGAGAGAGTTCAGACCACCGCCTCCTCACTGAGATTTTAATCTTCATTGACATTTCCAGACACCTCCATGATTTACTAGCAGCTTTTTGCAGCCATGCAGATTTAAGTTTCAATTATTTACTGCTTTATTGATTCTCGTCAAATACACTCTGAAATCCAAAGGTACTTTCCAGCTCTGAACCAAGCCCTCAAAAAAGGTACAGAGTAGGATAGAATCACATGTTTAGATGGCTCAGGGGGTCGACTGTTAGTCCATGAATCAGAAAGTAAATGGTTCGGTCCCAAGCTTCACATAACCCTGATGTAATTTGGCCCATTGTGATGTGTCCCTCAGGACTCACCGTAGGAGCATCTGTTTAATGACGAGATTGCAGAGTTGCCCGTGTTCAACTTGACTTCTGATTCCAGCTCTCACACCGATTTTATAGCCAACTAATAGCAAAACAAAAGAATATTTAAATCACAATTACAGTTGCTGAAAAAAGCTGCTAAAACCAGGCGCACATGGCTAGCGGCTTCTCAACACTAATCAGCCAATCAGATGGCAGCAAGTCATTGTTATATAGTTCAAACTGAGCATCAGAATGAGGAAGAAAAAGGGACTTAAGTGACACTGAATGCAGACCCAGGCAGGTGGCCCTGGTAGGGGAAAACTCAAGAAACTGAGTCTACAAATCACAGACACTCACCAGTACTGGACTATAGAAAAATGTCCAGCTCTGGGCGCCTTGTCTGATGAATCTCCATTTCAGCTCCAGATTCCGTGTCAAAATTACGTGGAGACCTTGGATCCATCCTGGATGAACACTTCTGGCTTCTACAGCTGGTCAGCTATTTATTTGATCAGATTAATTTGCACCTTTACATGGTTAACATTGTTTTTCTTTTATGTTCTTTTTCTCTGCTTTTCCATTTATTTCACATGTATCCAGAGTTAGAAAACCTGGGCTGATTTATAAAGTCAAGCATGGCAATACATTCATTCATTTTCTGAACCGCTTATTCCAATTCAGGGTCGTGGGGAAGCTGGAGCCTATCCCAGCCGGCTTTGGGTGACAGGCAGGGTACACCCTGGACAGCTCGCCAGTCCATTGCAGGGCCACACACAGAGAGACAAACAACCACTCATGCTCACACTCACTCCTAGGGGCAATTTAGAGTGACCAATTCACCTATCATGCATGTGTTTTGAAGGTGGGAGGAAGCCGGAGTACCCAGAGAGAACCCACGCATACACGGGGAGAACATGCAAACTCCACACAGAAAGGCCACTGACCAAACCAGCCAAGGATTGAACCAGCAACCTTCTTGCTGTGGGGCCACAGTGCTAACCACTGTGCCACCGTGCAGCCCCATGGCAATACAATTTAGATAAATTGCCACGATAATAAAATACTATCAAAAATAATAATTAACTAAGGTTTACTAAGGATACTAAGAATTTGACCCACCTTGACCCACCTACAAGCCAGCTGCCTGAAACCTCACCAGCTCGCAACCTGAGAACAGAAAACTCTCAGGTTAAAGAATTATCGGAAATAAAAGAATCATGCACCGACCGCAGATATTTTGCACATGTAAGCATAATCATATGCTTCTATTACTTACAAATCATCCATGTACAGAAAAAGAAAGAAAAAGCAAACTAATAACCGTGACCAATGCAAAGGACTTGAACAGAACTTTTGGGGGATCCAAGCTGTGAAATGCAAAGTCTGTTATCTGCACGCGACTCCTCTCAAAAACCATCCTGAGTTTATTCAGCTGCTCCAAAATGTTGGATAAGTCATGTGTTTTGGTGATTGTTTCCTGGTTCCTCCCAAAAATACTCTCAGGGGGGTAAAAAACGCATTCTCTGTCATGCAACAGCCCCATTGGGCTGAATGTGGAATGTATTAACTTCTCTCAGTGGGTCACATCAAAACATTTTTAGATTGGCGGAAGTAAGGAAATCAATGGTTTATTGTTTGGTTCAGTCCCTAGTTATGTGACTCAGTCCTGACTTGTTCAAGAAGAATTCATTTCTTTCTGTGTTGACGTACTTTTGATAAAGGAGTTTGAATACTTTCAAGGTCTGGTCACAAATATAATATCACGAGTTCCTTCACCGCCCGTTTCATACATTAAAAAGATTAACATGCCAAGTGCTCCTCCTCATTTGTCCTCTCCAACGTCCACGTTTAACAGACAGGTTGAATTTATCCAGTGACACTGGCTGAATAAGACACCTTAACAATGTTTTATGCTTTTACCCTGCAGCTAAAATATTATCTGAGTGCTTTCTCTGATGGCTGGCTCTGTTTTTTGACCGCAGCCTTCTCTTAATCATACAATGAGGAATGCGTGTTGCTTTTGGAGAGAAAAAAAAAAAAGAACACGAGGAAAAAAGGGAGGGAGAAAGATTGAGCTGGAAAAGAAAGATGGCTTCAGGAGAGATGGAGAAAGAGAAGGAGACCGGTGGCATCGTCAGAGCAGAAGAGAAATGATCCCAGTAAAGTCCACCTGATTTTTCGCCTGGAGAAGCACACCAGTGCAAACACCTGCAGATTTTTTATTTTCCATGCATTTGTTATCAGGCCGGTGTTTTATACTCGGGTTCTGTAATGGCGCGCGGTAAATCACAGCTGACAAGTCCGGAGCAGTCGCAGGCCCACCACCCTTTAAAAGGTGAGACAAATGATGGTGGCAGAAGGAGTTGAGTTATTAAAAGCTGAGGCGTCATGCTCAAATAAGAGATGGAGGATTTCTGCAGCTGGAAATATCTGAAAATGACAGTGTGAGGTTTAAATGCACCATCATGTTCTGCCTTCGTCTGAATTTAACCTTGATTTAAACAAGCAGGAGAGATCTGGTCTCAACTCCTCCACAGGCTTCATTCAGAGCTGAAATCTCATATATTTATTTAAACAACTATAAGCTGATGCAGTCCCTCTTTCATCTGACTTTTCTCACTTACATCAAACTTTTTGTCAATTATCTGCATATTCCTCTGATTTCAGCTTCTTATTTTCATCATTCATTAGAAGCTTCTCTGCATCTAAATAGGCAAAAACTGGTTGCTAAATTTCCAAACTCTTGTTTTGTCTTATATTACAGTTTTCACTCAGTTAGAGGAGTTTCCAATCTTTCTCGCAGCAACAAGAGTAAAATAATGAAAAGAAAAGCTACTTCCAGTTGAGATTTCCTCCATTTTCAAATTTGAGCAGAAATCCAGTCAGAGCTGAATTAATTTAAGCAACAAGATTGCTTGAAATGTCAAGAATAATTGATTTGAAATTATTGGTAGTATTTAAAAAAGTATAGACAAAAAAAAATCAAATGAAGATTATTTTTGTCGTGGTTGTGTGCCAACTTTGTGTGCACCTGCAGTTCTTACTGCAGGTGCAGGCTCTGTCACACAGAGCATGCACGTTTTTTTTTTTTTTTTAACAGCACAGTGATTCAGAAGTTTGTTTTTGTATTTTTTTTTTAAAAGGTTTTGAGCAATATCTGAAGAATTACAGGATAAGTAAAAAAACAAACCAAGGTTTGTTTGACCATCATCATTAACAACGCTTTCAGTTCAGTTATGACACATTTAGACTCGATTGATGGCCAAAATATAAGAAAAATGTGACTGGTTAACACATACACCTGGGTCGATTTAAGATGTTTCTATTTTTCAAATTTTTTCACGCTGAGGGCTGTACTGCTCAAATGGTTTGTCCTTTTTCATTGGACTCTTTTTTTTTTTTGACTATGCATGTCAAAGGAAAAGTTATTTACAAGTGGATCAACTGATTAGACCAGGCCTCTTCAAATGGCGGCCCGCGGGCCAAATGCGGCCCAGAACCAACTTCTGTGGCCCAGCTTATGTAAAAGAATAAAGATATTTTAATCAAGAACCTTCCGCCATTCCTACGCTGGTTAAGTAGCCTACAATCCTACAGTTGTGCAGACCATGAATGCAACACCTGGTTGCCTAGCAACATTAACCCCAGCTCCTGTTGTTATGTTTTGAAGTTGTAAGAGTAACGCTAGCAAGCATGTCACTCTCTGTCCCAAAACGCAAAACTGACAACAAAACCCTGCAGTTTTAAACCCGCCTGGACTGATAAGTATTTGTTTATTTTGCCATCAGATTCGAGCGCCAAACCGATGTGTTTAATATGCAATGAGTGTGTGGGGGTGTTTATAGATTATAATGTGAGGAAGCACAACATCAAGAAGTTTAGTTTGATATGATCTTTTTCCATTAAAAGTTAGGAGAAAAAAAAAAAAATCATTATTTTATTTTGTGCATTTGCCCTTGTCATGTGGGACTGAATTTAAAAAAGAAAAAAAATAATAAAATACTTACATTACAAAATGTAAATGTATCTTTATTTATTTATTTATTCATTTTGACTTTCATTTCATTTGATTTATTTTACCTTACTTTATTTACTGGCTCTGATCATTTTTTTTATTTGAATATCTGGTCCACCTGAATATCTAATTGAGTAGCCCTGGATTAGACCTTCTAAGTCATATTAACAAGTGGGATAAGACCAAAGATCGCATGAGTTGCAAGAGGAAATAATCAAACAACATCAAAAAAGATCATCAAAAAAGATCATCATTAACAAAAGGGCAAAAGCAAGGATGAGAGAAAAGTTTAAGTAATTTATATAATTTTTTTCCAACTTTATGCTTTCAACTGTTAAAAGCATGAGGTAACTAACAAAATCATTTAGCTTGAATAGTTAACAAGTACACGAAACAAATACAGAG
>NC_136624.1:12850287-12902787 GCF_933228915.1 Telmatherina bonti
GTCCATCCTGGCAGTGTGACAGTCTGTTTTCTGAGAAACCACAGAAATGGGAGGGATGAAAGTAAAACAATGAGAGGAAAGGAGGAGAGGAGGGAACAAATGGAAACGAAACACATAATTCTGAAGACGAGATCTGTAGACGGTTGTTATGTTTGGAGGCTTCAGACGATGTGGAAAAGCTGCAGTTTGATGGTGTAAACCTCAGATGGTTAGTGCTACAGCTGTTAGACGGTGTTGGGTAGGAAACCTGCTGCAGCTGTCACCATTTCCTTTCAGCTGCTTTGGCTTTCTTTGGTTACTGCTGCATCTTTCTGTACTCCAAACTTACAGAAGTTTATAATATTAAATGAGGACAAATATAATTTAAAGGTAGAGAAATATCCTAAGCTGTACAGTCCTTATTCAAATCAAATTAAACACTTTTCATACAGAAGCAGCTCAAAGGGTTTTACATAATAAAAAATTAAATTATGATTATATATAAAATAGGGCTGTCAAAGTTAATGCGTTATTAATGCATTAACTAAAATTCCTTTTAACAGTGTGAATTTGTTTAAGGTGTGATTAACCCATGCGCTGTCTGCAGAGTCTCAGGAAGAGATGCAGAAACAATGTTGTGGTTCTCCAGCAGAAATGAATACAGAATGGGTCTTTTCAATGGATAGTTTGGCTGTGTAGATCTAAAAGTAGCTTCTCTGGATAAGTCTCAGCTAATTTTCTAACTACTGTTGAAGTTTATTAAGATGCGGGGATCATCAGTGGGCCGCCCTTAATGACAGTCCGTGATGGACAGTTTCTGTTCCGACTGGCTGTGTTTAAATAATCCGTGCACAGGAGTTGTGTTGTCATGAAACTTGGAACAACAAGTCGGAACCCGCATTGTGGCTCTGTCGTAGGTGCGTGTATTTTCATATACCCTAGGGTACCGGACGGTGTTCCTCCGCCAGTTGAACCAGTTATGACACATGTAGAAATAACTAAATCACTTAAACAAGATATTATGGCTTGTGAAGAAGTCTGTTCATCGCTGAATATTTTTCCATAAATGATTGAAATGGCGTAAACACAGCTGCACAGAAAAAAAGTGGTTTAATAAATCTCCAGATGAAACTTGAGTTCATATTTCAGATAACGTGTTGACGTAAGCCTATAAAGAATAGTAAATCTAATTTTTAGCTGTGATATAACTTAGAAATTTATACAAAGATGGTAAATTTTGCAGTTGAGCTGTGCACACAGCGTTCTCAATTTAACACAGCAGCAGTAAAAATAATCTGATTACTCCTCCATGGAGAGCAGGTGATTCACCTCCTGGAGTTGTAAAGATTGATATTTGTGTAGGATTTTCAGATGGTGGATCATCTTTCCCGACGCGCGCTCTGTACACGGTAGAAGGAGCATGCTCACCTGTGTGTACGTGTGCTGCTCTTTGTGGTTGCGTTACGGTGACACTCCGAGAGTGCGACAGGGAGAGCAGCTGAGACTCTCTGTTTTTGAATATCCACACTATTCCATCACCCCTCATTTACTACAGTGGGCTGCACTATAGAGCAGATTTAGTGAACTTATTCTGTTGTTGATTTGGACATAAAGCTGGCTATTTTCTCCTTGTTGGAGATCATGTGACTAACTGCCACCACAGCAACCACCACGTTGTTCCAAATCCAATTCAAGCTCCTATGAAAATCTTTTATTTTCTTTTATTGCATTTTATTCTTTCTTTGTTGCATATTTATTCAACAAATAAGGGTATAAAATGAATGATTTGCAGTTTTTTTCAAACCTGCTTTCACTATTTGTCACTTGTTCCTTCCCACAATGCATTGTGGTCTATATTGATCGTCCAGTGACCATCAATACTCACTACTTTTCAAGGTGCATTGTGTGTTATTTAGATTGCTACTACCACTTTTTTTTTCTTTCTGGACATTCAAACACAACTAGAAAATGACATGAGCACTATATAGGGCACTATGTAGGGAATAAGGTGGACATTCAGACTTAATAAGGCTGTCATTACTGACCTATTATATTTATATTTACTTATGTAATTGTGCATGTTGAAACTTTGTTTATTATAGTAAAAAGCACAATGTTTGTTTTAATTACTTGCAGGCAAAATGTCACTGCAGGCATTTTTTTTTATCTGTTCAGGTTTCGACATTGTAAAGCAGTGGATATTTTAAAAATGTTCTGATAATTCTACACACAGAAACCTTTCAGCAGCTGATCTGGATAAACTGAAGATGCTGGAGCCCAGCAGAATATTTAGTCCTGTTTATATCTTTGTTTCTTAATAAAGATGATGTCAGAAGTGGTATGTCAGAGTGTCTGCAAAAGGGTTTTGTGTGCATATATGTGCATGTATGGTAAATTAAGAAACACAAACAAAATCCATGATTAACATACAATTAATCACGAGTTAACTCAGGATATTATGAGGTTAATCAAGATTAAATATTTTAATCAACTGACAGCACTAATATAAAACCTCCACATGTTCAAGTGTAAAACATCAAATTTCAGTCACGCACATCTGATCCCACTCTGTCACACACATGATCACACTCAGATCTACAAATCAAACAACAAAAACTGACCGTAACGTACTGCTGATTATAATAGAATACTGGGTTAGTCTCTGACAAGGCACTCATCGAGATTAGACCAACAGAACCAGCTCTGTGGCTTTTGGCAACACATTTGCAATGCACAAAAGTGAGATGTGGCGTCCCACAGGGGTCTATACTGGGACCTGTCCTCTTCAAACTCTACATGCTTCTTTGACCCAAAGAAGGACAATAAATAAATAAAGTAGATAGTCGGCCTTGTATTTTCAAAGCACTTTTTAAGATATAATCTGTTTTAGACTTTAAAGTTGGTGTAGGTAATGTTGGGAAACTAGCAAGATTTGAAAGTGGCGCCCTGTCTTGGCTCCTCCCCCTCTGGTTTTGCTCTTTTCGTGAGGCTTACTTCCATCAAGGAGGTTATGTTTTTACCGGCGTTTATCTGTTTGTGTTCAAGATAACTCAAAAAGTTATGGACAGATATTAATGAAATTTTCAGGAGTTTTTGGAAATGTGAAAAGGGGAAACTGGCTTATTTTTTGGTGGTGATCTGGATCACCTTTTGGATCAAGGACTTTTTTAAAGACCTTTAAAGAGATTGGAGAGCGCAGAATTTTGCGCTCTCCAAGTGCTTTTGCAGCTTTTCCCACCAACGATTTTCTCTTTCTCTGCTCTTTAGCGGGAGGAGGCAAATAAACCAAGCCAGATTGAGGAAATCATTCCTGCATTTTCTTAATTGTGTTTGCCTTCTGAGTGTCTTCTTCACTACTTTGTATTTTCATCCTAACACACTATTATATGAATGGTGTGGCTATCAGGTATTCGCTGTGGGAGAGGGAGGAGGGGAGCGGGGAGAAGAAGCTTACAAAATATAAGAAATGAAGAACTCCAATTTGGCCCGAACATTTTGATTGGTCAGATTTTTTACAGATTTATAGTAAACTGACGGGTCTAACTATATTTCTTATTGTTCATGATGACAAAATTTATAGACTATACTATCAGGACGAGGAACCACTTCACCCAGAGTAAAAAGAAAAAAAAGTCTCTGACCAAGATTACCAACACCAGCTTTAAATTAAGATGGTTAAACATCATTAAAATAATGACCATATCTACACTGATAAATTTTGTTGTCTTTAAGTTCTGTCAGAGCAAACTTTGACACAGCTGTTGTTCAGATACTTGTCTGAGGACCAAGTGGTGTAGAAACAGGACACTGCTAATTTTAAAACACATTTATGAGTCACATATTTTGAGTTTGTCTTTGTCATAGTGTGTTAAACCAGCACACATGGATATTTATCAGCCCCATTTACACATCAGCTGCTTAAGTATTGGGAGTTGGCGATTACTGCCGTCATTTTCCCTTCAGTCTATAAACTGGTTTTACTGCTGTGGTGATGGCACATTTGGTGTTGATGTTTTTAACCCATGTAAAATGAGAAAAATGTGGTGCAGAGGTTGTTTTACCGTCGAGATGTGGAGAAAAAGAGTGCTTGGGAGGAAGTTTAAACAGCTGTGGACGAAGAGTTGGCAGAGTATTATTAGCCCTGTATCCCATGTATGTCCATATTGGGAGATTCTTTGGAAAGTTGAGGTCTAGGTTTCATCCTTTTATCAGACATGTGGCCAGTTATTTTCAGTCCAGTTCTTGTGTCATGTGGCACACCTCAGCCTTTTCCCCTTGTTTTGTGAATGATATATTGACAGCCAACTATATATGGAGACCTTTCCTAATGAAGCTTCAGACAACATCAACTGAAAGTCCAGATGTATCTCTGAGCTCCTGTATCAGGTCTTTGTTGGATTTGTTTCTATTTCTTCAAGACATCACTTTCAGATCCTGTTCACCTGCAGTCGATAGTTTTCTGACATTTCTTCTTTTGTCCTGCACTTGTCCAGTTTCCTCTGATGTTTTAAGGACACTTTGCACATCGTGCTGACTCATACCAAGTTTTCAGCTAACAGCTCAATAGAAATCAGCTTTTTGTTGTAAAAACTACAATTGGCTGCCTGTCAATATGTGCCATCCTGGGTTGTTTTCAGTGATGTAAGTGAAAAAAAAAAAGAAAACCAGAACAAATGATGTGTTGTTGTTCTTACAGGCTGCTAGTAACAAGGCGTGAGACATAATACTGGTCCATCTCTTCAATTAGGAGCCTTTTTCTGCTCGAATGATTTATATGTCAGTTAGGTAACTTAAAGAAAAAAAAATGAACATATTCCTCTGAAAATGGCCAGGTACAGGACTGGACTTAAAACCAGGAAAAAAACATTAAATGTCCAACGAAAAGGTTGTAAGGTTCTTCAGACAGTTGAACGACCAAGAACACTTCGGAGTTGAAGACATGGTTCTTTTTAATGCTGCACTGGGAATACCCCTAACTGAATGTGACGATGATGTTCCTCAACTTCTTCAGTGCATTTAACACCATAAGACCTTCCATGCTGAGAGACAAACTTATGAGTAAGAGGGTGGCCCCCTCCTTGACATCCTGAATTATGGACTATCTGACATCCAGATTTCAGTACTTCAGGGTGGGGAGATTTGTCTCTAACACACTGCGATGCAGCACTGGGCACTGTTTTAGCTCCCTTTCATTTCACAATCTACAAATCAGATGTTAGCCACAACTCAAGACTAGGGAGCAGGTGGTGGATTTCAGGAGATCTAAAACACCTACCCAGCCAGTCTGCAGTGACGGGGAGGAAATACAGCTGTAGTGAGAGGCCAATCTCAGTGTGGTGCAGGACTGAGATGTTCAGGAGATCCTTTGTCCCCACACCCATTAGTCTGGACAAAAGTGAGTATGTTATTCTTTATACGATATGTTAAATTGTGACCTGATGGTACAATGAATTTCCACCATGGGGATGAATAAAGAAAGTATCTGTCAGGACCAGTTTATAGTGACATTTTATAGCCCTTGACTGTGATTCTATAATTCCACCACACTACATTTATTGCTGGTAAGCTACGTAGAAGTCATAGCTGCCCTGGGTCAAAAACAAATGTGACACAGAGCAGTCTCTCCCCCTCCAACCACCACCAAACATTCATACACCATACACACAAAGGAGTTAGGGCTGAAGGACACAACAGATTGACTGGGATAAGGCAGGGCTTGAACCACCAACCTTATGCCTGAAACCATCGCTTGAGCCTCTACGGCCACATTAAAATGTCACCCCAAGCTACTGGGAAGCATTGGGTTTTGGTACAAGTTATTTTAGTCTACACCAGTTATTATGTTAAGTGTATATGCACAATTTTAATGAAAAATACAAATATTATTGTTAAACAATAATTACGGGCACCACCTGGGGAGACCAGGAACTCTGAAAGCACTGCATGATGCATTCATTATCCGCTTCTTAACAACAGTGTTTGTTAAGTAAACATAATTTCAGACTGTGGTGGGTTTACATTTAGGAGAAGCAGCTTAAGGAGGCATTCTCCACTCTGGAATCTGTTTATCTCTTCTACCAGTCATCTCTGCAATAATTAGACGGCTAATGAAGGATTCTCTGTGTCCCACAAGTGCTTCATCTCTCACACTCTCAGGGGAGATGGAGATTAATCTTTTGTGGATGTGATGGTGCTGTGTCTGTGGTCCAGTGACTGGTGGCTGAAGTCATGCTGAGTGGAAAAGATTCCCACTGGAGCAGTTTGTTCCTGCACTACAACATCTTTAGCAGCTAACAGGGAAGTTGCAGGCTGGTGTGTCTGTATCTCAACGGTTACACACCACATTCACAGCTGAGTTTTTGTGTCAAGATGTGAAGTTTGTGTTGTCTTTTTAGTTCTAGTTTACCGTTTTATTTTTTAGTCTTGTTATCTGTTTTGCATACCCTTCGTTTTGTTCATTTTGTTTCAATTGGTCCATTCAATACACCTGTGTCTTGTTCTGTGTGTCTATTTATACCACTTGGTTTCTGTTCTCAGTGCTGGTACACTGTGATGTCTCCATCCTGTTTTCTGTTCAGTTTATTTTGAGGATTAAATCTTGTTCCTGCATCCTGTCTGCCTCCTGCCTCTCTGTCCTGCAGTTGGGTCCCCACACATCGTGACATTTTTGGTCTTTATTAGCTTTAACAAAAAACACACCTTAACACTGTGGGTTTACTAATTTAATGGCAGAATGGATGCAGGTTTGCAAAGATATGATGGACTTCAGCTTTAGGTGATAAGATAATCTTGTTTAAGTTTTTGTGACATTTTCAAAATTTGTTTTTGTGTTTGTACATCATTGAACTCTGCCAGCTCTGCCAGCTGGACGATTGCTTGGTGTGTTTACACCAGGATCAAAGGGTCAGAGGCTTGCTGTACAACACAATATATTGATATGTGGATATGATTTTTTTTATCATATCTTAGTTTCTTAGTTTCCACCTAGTTGTGTTATAAAACTGCTGGATCCACCTCTGATGCACTTCCTTATGTTTCAAATACACACAGTCATCATCATGGATATTTATTGGACCAATGTTGTTCCCTCAGGCTTTTCTTTTTTCCAGTTTCCATCTTTGCTTTGTACCTTGTTTAGGTAAAGCCTCTGACTTGCCATCTCCCAGATGTGCTGCTCCAGGTTCATTAATATTATGGATGGTTTCCTTCGTAATCCACTTGCCTCATCAGTTTTCTGTAAAAGTCCCGATGAAGACAGCCTCAGCATGCTGAATTATAGTAATACTGTTACTGTCATAAGTAACAGTCACAGTGTTGTAATGATGGAAGGACTAATTATTTAGATTTGCCGTTACACACAAACACTGCAATTAAAGTGTACTAACAATGTCATTAATGTCCTATCAGCTCTGATGTTGCGCAACACATCATTTCCAGGAATTAATGGCTGGGACGCTTGAGTCAGAAAAACATGTATATTAGCAAATTTATCCTATTTGGCAGGTTTTTATGAAAACATACCTTCTGCTAACAAACCACAGGAACCAACCCACACCTTCTATATTTCACCCACTTACCGATTCTTTGACTCCACTAACTTTCTGAAATGTAGACTGATGACAATCGCTCTCTGGTTTGGTCTGCTCTGCTGTGCTGTGCTTCTTCTCTCATCACTTACAAACTAACGTAAATTGCTGTATACTGCCACCTACTGCACCAGTGGAGAAAAGGTCACTGTTGGGTCAAAGAGCAAACGGAGCAGGTGCATGCTAACCTTTTGCAAATTGTGCATTTTATTTATTTATTTTTTTTTTACTGGTTGTAAAAATTACCGAACCTAAAGTGAGTAATAAAATAGGAAGCAGATTTTGTGAGGTTTGAAAGTATTCTGTTATTTTTTTATTTTTTTTTTTATTTTATATTTACAATTTTGAGGGATGAGTCATTCATTCATTCATTTTCCAAATTAGGGTTGTGGGGAAGCTGGAGCCTATCCCAGCAGTTATTGGGCAAAAGGCAGGGTACACCCTGGACAGGTTGCCAGTCCATCACAGGGCCACACAGAGACAAACAACCACTCCTGCTCACACCTAGGGGTAATGTAGAGTAACCAATTAGCCTAATATGCATGTCTTTGGATGGGGGGGAGGAAGCCAGAGTACCTGGAGAGAACATGTAAACTCCACATAGAAAGGCCACTGATCACTGGTTCAAACCAGTGACCTTCTTGCTGTGAGGCCACGATGCTAACCACCATGCCACCGTGGAGATCAATCATGAATTTAAAAAGTATTTGTAAAGTAAAAAGCCATTTTCCTCTTTTTGTGGTTTGCTGGACCTCAAAGCAAATCATTTGTTTACTATGGACTTAATTTATATTAAAATAAGGAATCTAAGGGTTGCTCTGAAGCACAGGTGGCCGACTCTGGTCCTGAGGGTGTTGGGAGTCTCCTGCCGCAACACACCTGACAAACATCCGACTTAATTAGCAAATTCTGCAAAGTCTGCTAATTCCCCATCAGTTTGTGTAAAGTGTGTTGCAGCAGGGAAACTCCCAAAACTTGCAGGACTGCGGCCATCGAGCATGAGAGATTGCCATTTCTGATGTATAGCCAATTAAAATGCTCTGAAAAATGACACTACAGCAAGCAAAAATGTGAAAATAACCTCTTATATATTTGTTTCATGGCAGATTTCAAAGGGTTAGAATGAAATGTTTTCTAAAATCTGAGGGGATTTTTCAGAAAATATACAATTGCTTCCTCTGAACAGACTGAAATAAAACATTTGAGTTTAAAATTTTGCTACAGTTGTTTTAAATTTCTGACTTTGGCATGTTGATTACTGTTGCTGCTTGAAAAGGTAAAACCTGATTTTTACTGGGCTCCATTGTGACAGTGTCAAAACAAAACGAAACCAAAAATAGATTCTGGTTCTGTGATCTACTCCTGAAACACTGAGTCTGGTGATACTGTTTCCTGCACAAAAGAAAAGAAAGAGAAAACATCCGAAGTGGATTCCCTGCAGCTCTCTGTGACTGTTAATACATCTGAACTGCTGACGGAGCTGCTTCAAGCCTGCAGGGTTAAGCTCTCCTCTGGGTCAGTCTTGCTAAGATTGAGGCTGCAGTTGTAAATTATTGACGAGGATGTTGATGCTAAGGCGCAAATGCAGCGTCAGCGTGTTGCAGGTGTGTGATCAGAGCTGGAACTGATTCACCTACACGACTGACTGAAGAGACGGTTTTAACAACAAACCAGATCAGCGTCAGAAGTTCACCTGAGTCCAAGGCACCCAGACACCAGCAGCACATCCTGCACACCAGTAAACTACATCAAAAGAAGTTTCTCATAATCTGATATGTACTTTCAAGTTTCCCGTGAAACTTTATCCCTTTGATGTGTACTGATGTGTGGCACATCAACAAGACTCACATCTGGTGATGTGAAAAATGTGACATAACCCCTAACATGCTCATTTCCTCCAGTGGGAGCCAGTTTCCATTAGTCCCCATCAAAAGCAAATCCATTCCATCCACTGGGCTTGTTTCTGTCATTACTGTAAAAGTGACGCTACATTAGCGCTCCAAGCTTTTCCCTTCTCCCTCGTCATTAACAACACGGAAACGCATTGATATGCTTGTGTGGTCATAATCCTGAAAATTCGTCTCTTTGGGGAACTCAGAGAAAAACAAATTAAAACAGGAGGTCAGGCTTCGTGCTCCTGGAACGTCAGCTCATAACACAGTTTGTTTCTTTCTCTGTTAGTTATATTGAGTTTATGTGTCATAAAATGTAATGTAGAACTAAAATAATTAATTGCCTTAGTTCTATTACTCCATCCCTTGTCATCTAGCTGTTTTTGTCCTCATTTCCAGGGTCAAGCTTTCCCTCCTCTTCTCGACTATCTCTTCTCTGACACCTTTCCTTTCATAATCATGTTACAGGTTTACAACCACAGTGAACTCTATGTTCACAGTGCTTGTAAACCTTGGTGTGTGTCTTAACACACCATCGACCTGTTTAACTGCTTGTTAACACAAATATCTGATAAATAAGGCAGCAACTCAATACATTTAGTCATGTAGACATAGTCAAGACAACTTGCTGGGGTTCAAACTTTGCATCAGAATGAGAAAAGAAAGGGGATCTGAGTGAGTTTGAACATTGCATGGTTGTTGGTCGCTACGCTTTACAGAGAATGGCCTAAAACACAGAAAATATCAAATGAGCAGCAGTTGTCTGGACCAAAATGTCTTGTTGATATCAGAAGTTGGGGGAGAATGGACAGACTGGCTGGAGATGAGAAAGCAACAACAAGTCACTGGTGCCAACCAAGATATGCAAAATAGAATTTCTGAATAAAAAACACATCCAACCTTGAAGCAGATGGTGTACAGCAACAGAAGACCAAATCGGGTGTCACTCCTGTCAGTTAAGAAGAGGAAACTAAGGCTACAATTCACACAGACTCAACAAAACTGGACCATATAAGATGGAAAAATATTGTTTTGTCTGACAAGTTTCCATTTTAGCTCCTGAATCACATGGTAGGGTCAGAATTTAGTATAAAGAACATTGGGCCCTTTAATAACAATTTGACATGATTTAAACACCACTGCCAACCTGAGTATTGCTGCTGACCATGTCCATCCCTATATGGCCACAGCCTCTTCTGAGGACTACTTCTAGCAGGATAGAGCAAAGCTCAAAGCACACACATAACACACAACCCTCAGCATGCGCTATTAGCAAATCAGTTTGTTTTAGTACACACAAACCTTTAGTAAATCTGGCCCAAACAATGAAGGTAGTTCTGAAGGAAAATAAGGGGATACTACCCAGTTTAGTGATGTAGACAAGATGAAGTGAATGGTGACAGATAGAAAATGAAGACACAAATTTGAGAAAATGATCATACTGATATAAAATAATCTGTGTATGAAAATATTTGGCTTCTGTTTACATAGAGTTAGTTGACATCAGCAGGTGATAGTTTTCAGAAATAGTAATCTGGAGATGCAATGTCAGCAAACAACGTTTAAAACTGCTCACAACAATCTAAAGTTTCTATTAACATTATAGTACAACAAAATCTGAGGTAGGTGTTTAAAATGAGTAAATTAAGCAGGACAGAAAAATCAACTTGCCGATGTGTCCGTCTGTGTCTGACTGTATGACCCAATATTTCTGAGCATGCAGATCGAGCCTTGATTCACTTGGAGTTTTCAGGAGTGTGTATAAACGTGTCTGATCTGGAGGTTCATCAGAACGCTGCTGCTCAGCAGACTCAGACTCACCGAGAGGAAACTTCCCGAAACAGTCATATCTCAACTTTATTAACTGGGAAGTACACAATTCTACAAAAAAAACATGATTGATACACTTTAGCTTGAAAGTTGCTCAACGCATCCATCCCACCCAGCCAACCCCACCTCAGCCAACTCAGCCTCCCATTGTCCTTATTGGTCCTTCATGTGTCCCAGCAGCTCCTCCAACTTCCCATCTTTCTGACATCCATCCTTACCTGTGAAAGTGAAAGAGAAAGATGGTATCACATAGAAATCAGAGCAATCCACTTCTGATACCCCACATCCCACCCCCATTACCTGTGGGGAGCAAGCGCACGAGTCCGACTGAAAGACAAACAAAGGGAAAGACACACAGAGACAGAGAGGAGTCCTCTGAGGTGAGATAATCTGTACTCCATGTACAGTATATCCTCTTCAGTCAATAAGAAGAGAAAGCTTTACGGGCATCTCCTCCCTCCCTGAACCCTTCCACTCTTATCTCGTCTGACTCCCCCACTCTCACACCCCCTCGCCCCGTTCATCTGTCTTCCCCTCATTTTTGGTATTCCAGGCACGCAGCGTTAAAAACGTGGAGCTATGGCTCCTGCTGCTGTCACCTCTCGCTCCTTCTCTCGCAGACATGCGTCGATTTCCTATTGATGTGCCAGCAGGAGAAGGGGGGAGGTTGGTGAGGGAGGTGTGGAGGGAGTACAGGTGGAGTAGGGGGCAGACCGAAACCCTTGAATGGATGCAACATCAACCAGTAGAGTACTGAAAAAAACACAGTTTTTATCTAGTTAAGTTAAAAGAGAAAGAAATGTCAGAGATCTGGATGAGGACACCTGGAGACATTCAGAAAAATCACGTCTGATTTGGATTGTGTAAATCAAAATGAGCTGTTTACACTAAAAACAATGGAGTCATGTAGCTGAAGTTACATTTTTACAAAAGTATAATGGAATAAAGTAGATTTCTGGTTAGAAACCATATATTTTACTTGATATTATGTTAAAAATGAACAACGGAGAACTCGTCAATAGACACAGTTTGTCTTGCAGTGAATCTTGACATTACACATATCGCTTGGTGCTGGGCACTGACATCCACCACACTCCATACCACATGGTAGCGGTAATTTACCAAATTATTATTTACCAACAGCCAAAAGACATGAAGAAGATGATTACAGTTTGATAGAGCTTTTAACACAAGAGAAAGATTAAAAATCTTACTTTATGCGCCATATGAGTGTCATCTGCTTGCTCTGCTTGCATTTATGGATAGCTGTGGTTCTTTCTGTCTAAATATGCCAAAAAAAAAAAAAAAAAAAAAAGATTCAAAGCTTTGAGTCAATTTAGTTCCACTAAAACTTGCTACATACTCCACGAGAAGTGAGAACTTAAAGCTGAAAGAATGAGACCAAATTTCTTTTTCATCTGGTCCATTCATTCATCCTCCACACGAAGCTATGTCTGCAGCGGGGCTAGGATTACTGCAGCGTGTCCGAACCATGTTATTTCATATTCAAAGAGAAACTTCGCACGCTGTAGGACAGGTTGTGCACGAACCTGAGTCCATATGTGTTTAAATGCCACGTTATAAATATAGTTGTACTTTCTCACCACTTTAATCAGCAGATTTATGGAAACAATCCATTTAACCTGTATCAGCAAAACTATGAAAACTTTCTGCTTCATGCTTTTCCATGTTAACCATGCCCACCTTAAAAGTCCAACCCAATCACACGATACTTCTCGGAGCCCCATAAGAAGAAAGTTCTGCCAGCTTTATGTGTCTAGAACTGTCCTGAACCATGTCTAGAATAAAATGGTGTAATTATTTTCTCGGGACCTCAAGAAGAAGAAAAAATGTTCTCACTTGTCGCTGAGTATGTTGCAGGCTGAGGAGCAGCATCCTGGACTTGTTGCCTCGACAACCTTAGCTCGGATAAGTAGAAGAAAGTGGCTGACGGACGGATGAATGTGTGTCCTGATTGTGAAAAACTCAGACTGGATTATAATTGTTTACCAGCTTTCGCAACATTTTAGATTCTGATCGCTACAAAAAGCACAAAGATGCAGTGAAATACCAAAGTTTATACATTGATGGGGGATTTCAAAGAAGAAAGGCCAAAACCTCCTTTTCATACCTGGAAGACTCTAAAATCACATCAAGGGTTTAAAAAAGACAGCAGATACATCACCAGACTGACTTCACACATACTTCCTCACAGAGAACAGCCATTAAAATCCTGATCATGAAATGATCATGAAGGAAGGTTAGAGAGGCAGAAATAGGAGCTCCCAGCTCTACAGATCTCAGACCCCTTACAGATGACTTCTACTCTGTTCCGGGCACCACGCTGCGTCTGTAATGAAGTCTGATTGCTGATATTGACTGCTGAGATCCAGGGCAAAGTCTGCTTTCTTTTTCTGCTCTTTTGTTTTTCCTTCACCTTTGTTCCATTTATTCCTTTTCTTCCTACCTGTCCTTCCTTTATAACGTTCATTTTTCCGTGACTCCTGGCATTAAGATGAGTCTAGACAGTGTTTACAAACGGTAATATCCCTGAAATAATGCCGTATCTTGTTTATTTTTAGCTCTGCACTCTTTGAACATGTTTAGAAGGACTCTAAGAGCTGACAGGACAGGAACAAAACACTTCTGCAAGTGATTATTGACAACAAACTTCTGAGCACAGTTATTTATTGACTAATGAATCCGAGGACTTTTTGTGGGGTTGGCAGCAGTTATGGTGGTATACCATGATAATGTGAATGCAGCTGAAAAATAGGGGCCATCTGTCTAACGGGCCATCGTCTGAAAACCTCTAACAGCTGCATGTTAGTGTTGAATAGAAAAAGAAAAATAGAAACACAAATTAATGACGACAACAATGTCATATATGAATAGAGATCAGAGAGGAGCCCAGTGCATCATGGGATGTTTCCAAGCAGCCTCAGCCTGTATATCAGCAGAACTAGGGATGGATAAGGGTCACTATGCCAGACCTTTAAGTCTAATCTTAAAGGTAGTGAGGTGTCTGCTTCCTGAAGCCAAACTGGGATCTGCTACCACAGAGAGGTTCTGATGAACGAAGGTTCTGCTCTCCATTCAGCCTTTAGAACCTCCAGGAATCCATCTTTAGTGGACAGTAATCAACACCTTAACTTTGCCCTGAGCTGGTTTACTGTAATGTATTCTGGACTCACTGAGCCTGTTTACATGCACGCAGTCATTCTAATCCTTATCAGATTCAAGCGATTGTGAAAGCAACATAATCTGATCATGGTTTATCAGATAATGGAAGTAATCTGATTATGAGAAATCAAATTATCACGCCTAAGCTTCTCATCAACATTTCTGTAGACCTGTGTGTTGCACACTTGAACACAATCGACTCCCAAGCGCGCATTAGCGAAGAAACGTTACACCCACTTTATTTCTGTAACACAAACAACACGCATTTCAACCAGTGGCTGTACGTAATGAACTACGTAGCTTACAAAGCACTTCCTTGTTTCAGTCTCAAGGACCCCCTAAGCCACCTGGGATGCCTGTGTAAATTGCTCATACTAAAGTGACCTCCAAGAACATCTGTAGTAATTATAAGTCTATCTTTTGGATATCTAAACTACTAAACAAATCAAGTTAAGCACACATTAGAAAGAACAATCACAATTAAGCATGTTTTCTGCAAAAAAAAAAAAAAAAGGAGTGGGGGGGTGGAGGGGTTGAACGTTCTTAGCCCAGTTGTCTATCCAATATCCTTGTGGGTCTCCACATGTGCATCTGATTTATTGTGTTTTGTGTGCAATAAAAATCTCACTTCCATCTTTTTAACATCATGGGTTAAAAAGAGCAAAGCGGCACAGTGACCACATAAAATAAAACAGAAAAGAAAATCAAGACGATGCACAGCGGCGGGATGTCAGAGTACAAGTCAAACATTCATGTCCACACCAGTTTGTAGCTTGTCAGCTCCGACATTAGCAACTAATGCTAACACCATGGGTACTCCCATGTTCAACAAAATGGGCCTCATGTATGAATGATTGCTTGGCTTTTATACTGAAAGATGTTGTACATGCAAACATAAACGGCTAAAACATATTCAGATGTGTGTATGCCTGTATCTTTATGCATCCCACCTGAGCGCCTACTCCCCTTCATACATATGCAAATGACAGTAAGAAAGTTGCATGTGTTCACCGTTTAGCCCAAAGACAATGAGAAACACACCAGAAATGTCAAATAGTGGACGATTTTAACAAGATTTGGAAGGAGGATAAAATAAGATACACACCCTTTTAGCATGTTAAAGATAAATGGGCAGAGCTTCCCAGAATGCTTTGCATGTATTCAGTAGCCTAATGTGTTCAGATTTACTTGAATACAATAGTTTGGCAGGTATAGTCCAGTAATCTGTGTTATTCTGTTTTATTTCCTCCTTTTGGATGAACTGATGTGAAACCATCATTCAGAACGAAGGTAGTTAGACCCTCTTTCATCTTCATTTTTTTAATCTGTATGTTTACATGGGAGTTTTAATTCCTCTTTAGTTCTGAATAAAAGTTAATTCAGCATTAAACTGATAAAACACTTAATTCCTAACGCAAATTTATATTCAGAATTAAATTTAATTCCGATATAAGTGGCTGGCTTATTCGCATTTTAATTCTGATCTATTTAATTCCTCTGTCATGTAAACCTTAAGTCCGCTCTAAGTTAATTCTGGTCGTTCTGCACGCACGTTGTTTTGCCTCCTGTGTTCGGTGGTCTATCTTTCTTCTTCTCCGTTGCTGCAAAAAATGAAGTAGTATGCTCATGTTGAGCTGGTACTTCAAATTTATAATAAAAATAGCAGCAAAACTGAAGCTGACTGAAAAGACAAGAAGCAGGGAGCAAACTTTGTTTATTTCCGGTAAAAGTCATATGTCACGTGCACCCTCTTTCCAATCAGAACCCTTCCCAACCTGCCGCTCTAAAGAGGAATTAAGTGAGGACGTGTTTCATGTAAACCTCCAGTCGGAATTATTATTTTCATATAAACTCGTAGGAGAATACGGTAATTCCAAATTATTTAATTCTGAATTATTTATTCTGAATTAAAAACATTATGTAACCAATGTTATGACAAAATGAGTTTTAAAAATGGCTCAGTTAACATATTTGATAGAACAGATTGTCTGTGTTTAATCATTTATTATGTTGACTTTACTATAATTGATTAACCTTTAGTTGATAATACAATAGCCTCTGTCCATGGAGCTGTGAAGTGGGAACCTATGCTGCTTATGATTTCTTATCAGCTGACAAACACCGCTCTGTCACACAGATGCAGCTGGATCAGAACATCACATCACATCACGGTCCTAATGAAGAAAAAAGTGGCCCAACATCAGTTAATGTAAGAGGAGAGAATCCTTCATGTCAGTGTTGCAGCCGCGGGGAGAGGTTTAGAGATGATGAGCCTCGATCATCAGAAACGTTCTGACTTTGTGACAACACATTGAAGAAAAAGTGGAAAATGAGCACATTGTCATGGACACGCTACAGATGGTTATGAGTCAGGAAGCAGCTGGCTTCTCTGCTGCAGCTGGACAATGGGAAGCACAAAGATCTGAGACACCTCCGACCTCAGCTGCTGAGGGACACCAGTCTGACCACAAACTCACCAACACTGCAAAGAGCAGAGACTTGGGGAGATATGAAAACAGTTAAGACCATATAATGACTGATTGAGAAAAATCATTCAAGTGGTTTTTCTCAGTGAGTATGATCTTCCAGATTTGTGTGGAAATGTGTGTGTGCTTTGCAACCAGTACGTACTGATGTGTGTTAATGTCTTCCCATAGAATGAACAGAGAAAACAGACCTGTTTTAAAAAGAGCTTTAATATAGTTTTGTGGAGGCGTTAATCATCAGAGCACAAATGTGTGATTGTTTTGTTTTCCACCCAAGTCTAGTTTGACTTCAGATAGTTTACAATAAGACGCTTCAGTGCATAAAGGAAAATTCAGGCTACTTTGTAGTTTGTACCTTCAAATGACAACAGTTTGCATGGGGTACACAAATTCACATGGCAGGTTGAAAATTTGCAAAACAGGGTGCACAGTTACATGCAAGGTTGTTTTTTTACATCTCAATGTGAGTGTGGCATGCAATACTCCAAAATAAATCCGATAATTTACTGGAAAACCTAAAGCAGGATTTTACAAATATCACAAAGTCCCAACTATTTGAATATTGCCAGTCATCAGATTTAGCTGGTAATGTATGTGAGGGTCAACCAGTCTTCTTCTTTTAGCTGAAACCCATTTTGCCGTCGTCCACTGGGACCTCAGAGCTCATTTTAAACTTCTCTCTTTTATAATCCTGAAAGGGGTCTATTATAGTATTTGGAGTTTTCTGAGCTTTCTACAGTGTTACAGTGTTGAATCCTCATCAGACATGTGAACGGCACTATTTTTTATCACCTAAATGCATGTTTGAGTTTGAGTTCCAGCAAACTCAAACTCCATGGTTCGGTTTCCATGGCAACGAAAAACGCAACGTTTTGGCGAGTTTTTTCTACTTGGAAATCCTTGTGAAGTCCCGGGGGATAAGGTTCGGTGATTGGTTACCTTCTACTGGTAACAAGGGCATGTACAAATACACCAGGTGGGTGGAAAACGTTGGATAAAGTTATTTCGAACGATGGCTGGTGAGTTTACCAAAGAGAGACATCCTGCTGCATTCGTTGCTGTGGGTTGCTGTTTTCCACTTCGTTTTCAGGCTCTGATTCAGGTTCCAACATGTAGGGCTGTATGCTATGTGTTGACATTGTATTTAGTTTTTTTTATTGAGTCCATATGAGCCTAATCCTTCTGTTTATGAGATGTTACAATGACGGCGAAAGCAGGTGCGGTGCGCGCTCCCGATGTAGCGCAGTGGCGGGAGGCGGGGCTTAATGCGGAAGAGTCTCAATCCACTCGTTTTGCCCACAGGCTGATCTGACAGCCTACGGAGAGGGTCGGTCTGAAGTAAATAAAGCGATTTGTGACAATAACTCGATCAATCCCAGCCCTTCTGGTCTCAGAAATAAAAATAAATTAGCCTGAAATGCACATAATAGTTCCACTTTAAATGATCTTGACCCACCTTAACCACTAAGCTGCTTCAGCCCTACACTACAACCACTGTTGTCTTTTACCTTTGTTTTAGTTGTATTTAATCTCTTTATTGCTTGTAGTTGTACATCTTTGTTTTATTTTATTTTATTTGATAGTACTGCATTAGTTCGTTTTAAAGAAAACTACATAAGTTTAACAGTAAATGATGAAAACCGAATATTATAGCAGATCAGATATAAATCATAACAACACTAAGACAAACAGCAGCTGCTCCAGCCTTCATCACATGGGAACAATCTCACCTTTGTTGTTCCGTGACAAATAATATTTAATCCCCCTTCCTACACACACACACATAGACACACAGAGAAAATGTCTTGGTGTTACAAACCTGCTGCTGTCCATCACTCTTAAGGAGATTTTTTTTACGTTACATCGTCTGCACGTCCACACATGCCTCTCATGTTCGCTGTCAGTGAAATAAAACCAGCAAGGTCAACAGGGGGAAGCAGTAGTTTCCTGTTTCAGCTCCGAATGCGTATGTGTGTGTTCTTGTATTACTGGTGCTGAGGGGACATAAATCTGTTTACAGTCACTATTCGGGCCCTGAGCTAGTGCTCATGGTGAGTGATTGAATGCCCTTCAGGATCGCTCCCTGTCTGGGTCTGCTTGTCGGACTTGGTAGTTTAGAAGTTAGACTGAATCTTTTTAGTGGAGGACACAGAACAGTTTAGTTGTTGAACATGTCCTTATCAGCCAGGACAGCAGCTGAGTTCATTTCATTTTAATTTACAATCTCAAAACAATCAGCTCGAACTTTAACGTTGCTCAGACGTTAGCTTGTATAAGAGTCTCTGTCTCCGCCACGTTTAATTTTTTTTTTCTTGCAAACTCATTTTACATCTTTCCAGCCCCCGTCCACAGATACCCAAAATCTTTGTAGGCTGTTAAGACCTGTTAAGCATGCAACACAGTCGCCTTTATCATCTTCTAATTAAAGCTGTCTCCCAGAGGGAGGGTCACATAACTCCAAAACTTTAACATTTTACCACATATTACAGGACATACATACCATGGATCTACTGCTCCACCTCAAACTCTGAATAAGAGAATAATAGTCATGCTATATATTTAGTCATGCTGAATGAGGAGACAGGTGGCACTTGGGTCTATAACTACCAGCTGTACATATACAGCCTCACAAAGTCTCCTTTCAAGCGAGACTTGTGCTTTGTTCTCAGCCTCTATCTAAAGATGAGACCAAAGTTTTACCCAAGCTATGCCTTGAGCTATATAACTGACTGTGCAGTCGGCTATAATGAAGTGGAAGCATTTTATCCTTGCTCCCCACAGGACGAGCTTCTAGCTTTGGCAAAGCAGACTCATACCGGTCTACAAACTTAATACAGGCAGTTAATTATTGAGATGTCTTTCAGTCAGGATTTGAACCACACCACTGCAATGAAACTGCCTTCATCAAAGATGAAAATAATATACATGCAAACCAATAGTGACAGAAGATTAATTTTGGTTCTGCTAGATTTCAGCCCCACTTTTACAGTGTATTGCAATATACTGGATTAGTTGGAATCCTACTTGAAATATAGGAATGACTTTGTGTCAGTTGGTAACTACAGATCCACTCATACCAAGATGATGTGGAGTTCCCCAAGGCTCCATGTTGGCCCCTGACTGTTCAGCGTCTACACGCTCCCACATGGCAACAGAAGAAAGAGAATGACAGTGTTCCTGTCCAATGCAAAGCTTTAGTTTGTGCCTATGTCAGATTAATATGTGGATGTGCTAGAATTTTCTTTAATTAGATTAACATAAATCTGAAATGATTGCCTTGGAACCCTAAATAAGCATATTGAAATTGGTGCTTAATTTCAATCAAAACAACCGATCAATCCAGAAATGTTGGTGTAATTTCAGACTATGAGCTAAATTTTAACAGCTAAATTAAAGCAAGAACTGGGTCACCATTTTACCACCTGAGGGATATATCTAGAATGAGGGGATATAGGAATTAGCATGGCTTACAGTTTTTTTTGGGGGAATTTGGTCTCAATCTTTCAATCTACTTAGTGCTGACAGCTCAGATTTTCACCATGTTGGCTTCAATTCTCAGGAGTTTCATGTCATCCATATAACAGCAGAAGGATGATAGTTTGAAGTGGATATAAAAGCAATAATCACTGGTTCATGTAACCTCTTGAAAGTCCTTCATACCGAAGTGACCCCCACCTCTCATTAATATGTCTGTACATGCCTGGTTCACACTGTAAGTGACAGGAGCGCTGTAGGTGCCCTTAAAGCGTAAAAGCTATTTAACACTGACTTTCATCTGTGTGACTTTGAAATTCAATATGCACTGCTGCCTCTGACATAAATAAATGGACAAAAGTTAACACAGAAGTCTCACACTTCCTAGATTGAGCTCATTGGAGCGTTTCACTTGATAGCTTGAGTCCAACGTCAGCTGGGAGCTGAAGGACAGACGTCCGACCAACTCAGTGAAAGACGTCAGTCAGAAAACTCAGACCGGTTCAAAGTAAACTCTTTGCCCCAAGACAAAACTTGAGCACATGAGCAGAGAGAAATCCAAATAGCTGTAATTCAGTCATTGTAAGTCAGTACCTTGTTAAATCCATGTTTGTCAGAATTACTGTCCATCTTTCCATGCAGTCTATGACCTCTGAAAACAATGACCCAGCTGATGTGAAACATGTGCTATAAGATATGACTGGTGTACAGAAAAGTCTGGTCAATTATTAATACCAGATGAATTACACTAAAGGAACAGATTGTAATAACAATTCAGTCTTGACACTTTATTTATGATCATGTGTTCATATCCACCCATTGACTAACCAGCCAATCACAGGGCACCAGTTCAGTGCGTTTGTTTATGTAGACATGCTCAAGGTGACTTGCTGGAGTTCAAACTGAGTATCAAATATAAATATCATGTCACACATTTGAAGATAAACAGAGCACAACTCAGAACAACCTGATTTCCAGAAGCAGTGTAGTGACCCAGGAGACTTTGGGCTTTAGACTATCATTGTGCATTGACGATGCATTGCCATAGTATGGCAACAAGAAAAAATAGGCTCTCTCCACAAAGGCAGTTTACAAAATTAGAAATTAAAAATATAATGAAATGAAAACAAAGTAGTTGCAATGATTAAAAAGTAAATAAATAAAAGCACAATAAGTGACAGTGGTCCAAAAGGCAACAATTGACATCAGTACAGTCGAATATCTGCACCACAAGGCAAGGTTATTCATCATGATCGGAGGACTGGAGTTATGACAGTTTTTGGAAGTATTTAATGTGTCTCCTATTATGGATTCCTAACGTACTGGTTTTAGTGGTTCTAAGGAATTTCACAGCTGATGTTCATATTTAAGGAAACTAAAATATTTGACAGCGCTGATTTTTTACACTTCTGGTTACATCTGTCATGATGAGGGGAAATATAGGTGGTACAACCTAACCTCTGTTTTACACCACTAAAGGCCCATTTAGGCTTGATACAATGAAGTTAGATCTTGGGTGACGGTGGCTCAGGTAGTACAGTTGGTTGTCTTGTGACCTGAAGGTGGATGGTTTTAGTCCTGATCCCCTACATTGCAGCACAAGTGTTCTCTGAAGGCCAGTTCCAAGCCTGGATTATGGAAACGGTTCCATCAGGAAGGGCAGCGCCTGGTATAAAACAATGTACAAGTATGGAAATAAGGCTTCTGCATTGGCTTGGTAGTTGGAAGCTGATGGTTTACTGTGGCAACTCCTTCAGGGAGAAAAGCTGAAGTAAAGTTGAATCTCCATCTTATAGATCCTCTGAGAATGGAGATTATTGTGAACTCCTCCATCACCATGTTTGTTATCAACTGAAACTGATCTCAAAATTTTGCCATAAACTCTATTGGATGACCTGACAACCATACCAATATAAAGGAAACATAGGAGAATGAGTGTAGCCTACTGTTGCTACCCTAAACATACTTGTTCAGGTACATAAGGTAAGGGAGGGAAAAGGAAGCATTAATCAGCCTTGACGCTGATTCTCAAATGTTAATGTCACTTCTATACATAAATAATTGTTTAAAATATTCTTCATTTGCTGCCGTTTTGAGCCAGAAAAACAAACAAAAAATAAATAAAGACAAGAGTTTATATCCATATATTTAGCAAATTTACAACATTTTCTTGTAGAAAAAAACTTTTTTTTTTTTAAACACTGTTATTCAACAACTCTAACCATAGTAAATATAGCTAGTATGAGATCTTTACAACTTGTATTACTACTACAGTCATTTAGCAGATGCTTGGTCCAGAGTAACTTACATCTGAGAGTGACAATAACACAAGCAAGTAATCAGACAATATTGGACATCATAGATGAGCGCTAGTCCAGTTGGAAACAGGTACTGCCATGTAATGCTATAGGCTGTGCTTTTTTCATACAATGACCAACTCTATCATTTTGATTGGTCTGATAAATAAAACATATTACTCCTTATCAGATAAAAAAAAGTCTTCTCCCTTTTTCTGTAAGAAGGTTCTGACCTAACCAGGGAGGTTGGAACAGAGAACATCTGCCTCAGCTCAGAGAATCAACAACAAATCATGAACCTGAGCAGGTCTGTTGGGCCAGTAACTGCAGGCACATGCAGGTCTGGAGGCATTACACTTTCAAATTCTCCCATTATAACAGAAAAGCTGAAACTTCCACTGAGCTGATGAAATGCAGGGGAAGGAAAACAACCAAGATATACAAGAAGTGGCTAAAAATTAAATGACATGAGGAGCAGCCGGGTCACTGTGAAACAGAAGGATATTAAAATCACCAACCAGGCCTGCTGATATTTATGGTTTTTTTAAAATATGCCTTTAGGTGAATAAATCCCTTTTGAATGAGTCTTTAATGTCAGTCTCTTATTGGATGATATGGAGTTTTTTCGTTTCACAATGAGTGATATTATACTTTACTTGCAGGGCTCATGGTTCATTTCCTGCCACTCTTAAGACTTGGAATAACAAAACAAAGAAACTAAACTGTCTTGTTGGTTAATGAAACAAACTACTAATAACGGTTAGCATTCCCCTGCATTTGTGTGTGTTTGTACCGTTCGCATAAGCTACAAAATATGTTTTCAGAGCATTTACTCACCGTGAGGAGGTTAATGTAATTTTGTCTTCACATTCAATTCATGTCAACTTTATTTCTGCTGCAGCAGCTCAGAACAGCTTGTCTCCAGATTCCTGTAGCTGACCCAGTTACATCCCTCGGATTTTCTTGTGTTTGATTCCACATCAGACTTTTCCTACCCATGGCCTTTTCAGATTTTGACCCCTGTCTTGGAACAACCTGAGCTCAGCCCGGCTCTGTTAAATAGTCTGTTTCTTGCCTTATTGTGTTTGACCATACTTGTCTAAATACTACGCCTTTAGACTGTGGATCTCCACTGCTTAAATCTGGACCCTTTTCAGGATTCTGGATCCCACAGCGTTTCAGAAACCTCCGACAACCTTCTACCAGACTGCTCCCTATTTTTCCCCTGGACTCCCTGGTTTAAAAAAAACAAAAAAAAACAGACCTTGCTAAGATCTAAATCACTGTGTGTGTGGCTGAATTTCCAGGTCCTCAGGGATTTCCATTACAGGTCAACAACTAGCTTAACTTGAAGACAGGGTTACTGACTGACAAAGAAAAAGAGAAACAGACATTACTGATAACAATGCCAGAACTTTGTACATAGAAAGGAAATAGAACAGAAAGGAGCAGTGCATTCTGGGAAATCCCCCAGCAGCCTTGATCCTATTGTCACAGAACTAAAGGGATGCTACTAGAAGCCAAATTTGATGCTGGTTCCACAGAGAGGGTCTGATAACTGAAGGTTCTGCCTCATGTTCTACTGAGAACATCTAAGAACCATAAGTAAACTTGCAGCCTGGGAGACTGCTTTGATTTTAAAATCTGAAACTCTGAGATCTAATATCCAATGGATCCTGGTCATTAATTGTTTTAAATGTGAGAAGAATATTTTAAAATTCTATCCAACAAGGAGACGAATAAGGTCAGATAAAACTGGAGAAAGATGATCTCTCCTGCCACTTCACATCAGAACCTTTAGTGCAGGATTTTTGAGTCCTGCAGGACCAGGTCTACTTTACTTTATTACACAATCTAACAAATCATGGCATCAAAAACTTACAGTGTGGTATTCTATCTAGTAATATTACCTAAAAGAAGAATGTAAAAAAGTATTAATCCAAACACACAAACTTGAGGAACTCCATGACTTGTTCTAGTGTAAGAGAGATACTCATTTACACAGAACTGGAATCTATCAGGTAAATATAACTTAAATTTTCCTGATGTGGTTCCTTTAACCCCAACTACATGGTTAAGCCTCTGCAACAAAATGTTCTGGTCCATGTAACCTAATACAGCACTGAGATCCAACAGTACCAGTACAGACAGAGATCCTTTGTCTGAAGCCAGGAAAAAGGTTGGTAAATTTGGGTCTCTCTTTGTTCTCTGAAAACATGACTGAAACTATTAAAATAAGTTATTCTTGCACAAATGGGCAAATAGTTGAGCTAAAATGTGTGTGTGTGTTCATCTGGCATTCCTCCCATGTGTGTTTGTGTCATCTATTAAGAGTCTTTTGGCTCAGTAGTGTTGGTCTGTTGGTGCCTCCACCTGCCACCATGAAATCATTAATAAATCCAAACGTGTGCTGACATTATAAACCAAACGTTTTATTGTGCTGTTTACTTCTGCGCATGAATTTCTGAGCAGATGTTGAGCTTTTAATTAGACCATGCAGACTTCAAAGGCTCTTTATGACTTCAAGAGTGTTGTAAAATATTTCCAGGAGGCACATATAAAAGAAATAGGCTTCAGTGAGAGCTTGTATTGGTTATGGATGAGTACAAAACATGAAAGGAAGACTTACTGATGTGGGAGCCTTGCATGATTGTGATGGTATCATCCAAAACTTCCTGCAGCAAAAAGTCATGACAACAGCAGAAGAATTTTGGGAAAACAAGGGATTTTTAATCTTTACGTGGTTTGGTATGATTGTTAGATAATTATCGTTGGTTATTTTCAATCTGAATTCACTAAATTATGTTGGTTTTTTTTTACAGGCGCTCCTCTTGAGGAGAAACCTTTTGTCAGTCAGTTGTATTTGTGATCTGGTTCTTCTAGCCACTACTCGCAGCTTGGGAACATAGGAACGTAGACTGACTGGTGAATCAATAACTGTGTGTTTTGACCCAGTTTATTCCTAACCACAGCAGATCGATACAGAGTCGACATCACTGCTGACACCACACCGATCCACTTTTTTCTCACTCGTGAACAAAACTCTGTGATGCTTGAACTCCTCCTCTTGAGGCAAGATCTCAACTCCAGCCAGGAGATGAAACTCCATCAATGAGGACCGTTGTCTCGGATTTGCAGGTACTGATTCTCATCCCAGCTGCTTCACACGAGAAAAGAAAACAAGTAGTTATTTTTACAAACTTGTAAGTTCTGAATGGCGCTGTTTGGTGTTAGGCCAGAGGATTTCTATTGGTCATGTCCATGTTAAAAATCCCAGGGTGATTATAGAACCCTTTTAAGCTCAATAAGCCGGTCAGTTTAGTGGCCCAAAGTACCTTACCATGCACTTCACAGTGCATGGTAAGGTTAATCTGTACCTGCCCAAAAATGACCATGAGAAAACCATTTATCTGTTGACTGTCTCCGCTGTTGTCCCTTTACTATGGTCTTGGCCAGTTGTCTCTTGCTCACATCACATCATCCCTGTCCTTCGTGATTTATATTGGCTCCCTGTCAGTTCAAGGATCCAGTTCAAAATGTTATTACATGTTTTTAAAGCATTAGATGACATGACCTCTTCATATGTGTTTGAGTTAGTTAATCAGTATGTTCCAGTCAGAGCTCTGAGATCTTCCATCCAGGGTCTTAAAACCCATTTTTATTGGCTTTTGACCCAGCGTAAGACTGCTGGTCAGTGTGTTATGGTTTGGTTTTATTTATTGGTTTTATTTACTATTTATTCATATGATTTTATTGTTTTAAATCCTTATTCCTTGTATGACCTATTGTTTTGTGGTATGATTTATTTGTCTTTAAACTGTTTTATTCTATTGTTAGTTTGGCTGATTTTGTACAGCACTTTGTTTTAACTCTTGTTGTTTTAAAGGGCTTTATCAATAAAGTTGAGTTGAGTTGAGTCTTCTTCCCCATTCCAGAGTAATTTCCAGAGGCAACAGAGCAGTCTCAGTGTCTGCCTCTACACATTAGAGCTACTCAGTCACCTTCTGGTTTAAGGCCCTGCTCAAAACACTTTTTCACACAATCGTTTAACCATAGTTGAGTTTCAATTTCTTGTCTCTTAATAGTTTTATTAGTTTCATTGTTCTCATTGTTTTATTTTTATTTATTTTACTTTTTGTGTACAGTGCTGTGAGTAACTAAGGTTTGTTGTAAATGTGTTTAAAATAAACTTCAACTTGGACACTAATTTGTGAACTGCTCACATTGAGAGCTCTAAGAGTTGTCGGCAAACAGGATAATATCATCTGCAAAAAGCAGACACTCTATCCTGAGTCCACCAAGCAATATGCCCTCAACACCCAACAGGTTGCATCTGGGAGTTTTGTTGAAAGTTATAAAGAGAAACAGTTACAAAGACCCCAAGACTTTACCCAGGACATTTCTATGCCTGGACCTTTAATTAGAAACCTGCTCATTGTGGTCAAATCACCTTCAAAGACTTCCACGCCCCGTGGACATCCCAGCATTCTCACACCGCTTTGTGAATTCCATCTGGAGTTGTGATATTTGAGCTGGGTGTTGAATTCCAGCCTGTCCTTTGAAAACCTAGTTCCTGTCAAGCAAAGCCATTTTCCTCTGGCTGTTGTCAAATCTCCAGGCCACCAGTTCTCCTCCTGTCTCGGGAACAGCATTCATATTCAAAAGACATTTTTGTTCCACCTAATGGTTCAAAAACATTCAGCTCATAATACATAACTCGCTGCAGAGTGACCCAAAATCACAGCTTGATAAACTCCATCACTGGGACACCATTAGCTTCCTGTCTGTCAACATGACTTGTATTTTGAATCAAAATTGGAAATCTAAATAATGTGTTGGGCAACAGCTTCTATTTGTATTTGACTGAAATCAGACACCTTATTTGCGTCTTCTGATCCAAAAACATAGAGCATTATCAGGTGACCTGTGACATCAGTTAGTTAGCGGTTAGCATGCTCAAGATATTGCTGCAGTATAACATGTGTTAGACATATCAGACATTTTTTGACCATTCTTGTTCTACTGATTAAGTTGTTTAACTTCTTGAAGTTGGAAGTTAGTTTAAAGCTAACAGGCTAACTAGACCTCTGGACCCAGTATGACCCTATCATACCCCTTATGTCATCTGGATCTGGTCTTTTATCAGTTGCCAGAGTCAGGAGCAGACATGGAGAAGCTGCATTTTGCTTCCATGCTACACATGTCCAGAACAAACTCCCAGAAATCCTCAGTTCAACTTAAACACACAGTTTGTTTAAACAGTTATAGACCCACCTGTTCAGAACTGCATTTATAATGATGAAAGAACCTGTTAATCATGAATTGAACTTAATTCAACTGATTTTGTGTGTGTGTGTGTGTGTGTGTGTGTGTGTGTGCGTGTGTGTGTGTGTGTGTGTGTGGTTCCACTAAAAATACAAGTCATCTCCGAGCACGAGGGCTTCTTAATGCTTTTATGTGAGTTAATGTAGGAGTTTTCTCTCACACAGAGCAGAAAGTCTTTATCTAACCACTGGACATTGTTTTTTTTTTTTTTTTTTATTCAGCACAACACAACTGTGATAATGGTTTTCTTTCCTGAAGTAGAGGGATGTTATTATGGCTAAATGTACTGCTCTACTTAGATGAAATGTGCAGAATTTAGCCTGGTATGACTTTCATTGAACAGAAACAGCAGTGCCAGAGATTCCTCCAGGACCTGTTGGACAGCTACATATGCACTCAGAACCAGGGCTACTGTCCCAACAGCAAAACTAATGCTATAGTGTAACTTTAGTCATGTGTGGGGTCACGGAGCGCAAGTGTAGATCTGCATAAACAAGTTTTAGTTTTTATGTGTTCAATCAGCCGCATATCAGTTTCTCATGGTTTGGGTGTGTATTTGTCATTTTGTGTGTGCGTGTGTGTACGTGTGTGTGTGTGTGTGTGTGTGTGTGTGTGTGTGTGTGTGTGTGTGTGTGTGTGTGTGTGAGAGAGAGACAGAGCACCTTTGAACTGATTTTGTGATGTATAAAGGCTTTTTTCTTTACACCAGCTCAAAAATGACCCCTAAGACAACCTTTGTACTGGGATGGTGCACAGCTTTTATTGAAATATGAGCAAACGCTTTGTTTTACTTTTTTTTATGTTGGGGTCATTTTAGGGAGAGTCATAGATTTGAAGCTGGAAAAAAGATAATTTAGGGGGTTTTCTCTTATGCTAAACATGGCTGTGGGTCATTTTTGATCCTTAGGAAAACAGAAAGGTTTTAAACTCGGATTTTTAAATGTAATCACATTTTTAATGCTGTTTTTATGTAATATTCTTTACTTTTCCTTTCTCTTTTGTTTTTCAATGTCTCTGTAAAGTACTTTGAATCTCCCTGTTTTTAAATAGTTCTACACAAATAAACTTCTTGTGTCGAATCTTTAACCGCATTTGAAATGACCTGTGTATTTAAACTACCTCGATCATATTTAATACTCCATATTTGGTTCCTTCCATACACATCAATGACATCCGATTTGACTTAATAAAGTTAATCTCTGATTCTGTTGGGTAAAACTCTCACTTTCTTAGATTTAATGAACAGTTGAAATTCAGCAGAACACCTGAGCAAGCAGCAGTTCGAGTCTAAGCCATAATTACTGATGCTGGCAGCAGAAGTTGCAGTGGAGGAAACAAAACAGAGGCAGCAGTGATGATTTCTTCCTCTACCAGCGTCAGATGAAGCATCTGGTCCGCTCTGCTGAGGACATGTTGGCTAATAAACAACACACACACACACACATGCACAAAACAAAACAGAGAGAATTCCATTGTTTTGACAACCATGCAAAGACATGTAAAAACTAGCAGCTCATGAACATGTGTTTTATCAAAGCCAGAATGCTAAAATTTAAGCTCAAAACTGCAAGAATTCAGTTTAACACTTCCACACATCGTCCACCTTGCATGTGATGAGTTAGACCCCTCATGTCTTTCAGAACTGCATTAACTCTTGGATTCATAGATTTAACAAGGTGTTGGAAACATTTCTCCGATGTTTTGCTCCATAGTGACATGGCGACAGCTGCTGCAGATTTGTAACCTACACATTCATGCTTAGAATATCTTGTGTCTCCACATCACAAAGATGCTCTATAGGACTGAGATGTGGTAACTGGGAACACTGGATTATTGTGAAATCATGTTCAAGAAAATAGTTAGAGATGGCTTGAGCTTTGTGACTCGGTGCATTATCCTGCTGGTCATAAAGGGATGGACATGGTCAGCAAAAACATTCAGATGGGTAGTGGTGTGTAAATGTTATATGCTGATACTAAGGGGCCCAAAGTGGGACAGGAAAAAAAAAAATCACCAAACCATTACACCAACAGCAGCTTGAAGTTTTGAAACAAGACATGATGGATCCATGTTTTCATATTGTTTGTAACAAAACTCTGACCCATCTGAATGTGAAGCTGAAATGGATTCATGAGACCAACATTTCTGCATCTTATATTACTGTGTGAATTGTAGCTTCAGTTTCTTGTTTTTGGCTGACATGAGAGGTGCCTAGAGTGCTTTTCTGCTGCCCATTTGCACCTTGGTTGGATGTGTGTGGGTTTAACTTTTCTGCATACATTGGTTCGGACCAGTGGATATTTCACTACCTGTTGCCTTTCTATCATCTCAAACCAGTTTGCCCATTCTCCTGTAACCTCTGACATGAACAGGGCATTTTGGTCGAGACAACTGCAGCTCACTGGATATTTTCTCGTCTTCAGACCTTCTCTATAAAACCTAGATATAAAAATCCCAGTAGATCAGCAGTTTCTGAAATCCTCAAACCAATAAACATGTCACTTTAATCCACTTGTTCCTCATTCTGACACTCAGTTTGAACTTCAGCAAGTTGTCTTTATCAAGTCTACATAACTAAATGGATTGAACTGTTGTCATGTGATTGGCTGATTAGATATGTTTGTGTTACTAGGCAGTTTAGCAGGCAGGACCTGATAAAGTGGACGGTGAGTATACATTTAAATGATGATGTGAGAAACCCCAGCAACAAATTTGAAAAGTTTAGTCATGCCAAAACATATGCGATTGGGATGCTCTGTTTCAGACGGATGATGGCGTTCGCCTCTCATCTCCTTCTCCACTGAGACAACATTGTAGTAGAAATACAGAATATAGCAAACAAATGGCACCTGTGAACAACTAAATAATGTACTTAAATCTAATCTTGCTTTATCGAACAAGATCAGAAAGAATTTACTTTTTAATTTTATGACAAAGAAAGAGCTGATCGATGTAAGTCACTATTTGTTCTGAAGGTACCCTCACAATGACGTTCAGGGTTAGGCAACATTTAGAGGGAAAAAAAAAAGCTTATTAATTCTGAACTCGCTTGCGTCTGCTTTTTCGTCCAGCTGATTAGTATTTCATGCTGTAGGTTTAATTTCCTTACTTCCTTGTCCGAGAGATATGCCTTGCCCCATGAGCAGCATTTATTTGAGCAAATAGGGTGAAGTGAGGCAACTTAATTAAAGGAAATGGGAACATTTTTAGTACTGTGGCCCCACATGGTGATATATGTTGATAAGGAGCACATTTACCCCGGCAAAGCTTTAAAATATGGCAAACAGCAAATGAAAATGATGAAAGGAGTCTATCTGACGAAGCATTCCTCATCAGCAGCAGAAAATTACACACTTAGTGTCTGCCCACTTCAATCTAACCTTATATAAGCTCATAAGCTTTTGATTGCTCTCATTTGCATTTATTATGTGATGACACTGCAGCTCCAGGGCACGACTGCAGCATTCACATGGATGAATCCGGTGTTGTGCTTATCAAGGAAGGTTTTAGCTGTTTTCCATGCGTTTTGTGTAAACAGCCTCGGAGCCACACAATGGCATCGAGAACGACGGCGCTGACCTACAGTCATGTTACACCCTGCATCTCTGCGATAATAACACACGCAATCCAGGATGGAGGAAGTCATTAGTGTTTTTCTGGAGGTGGTTTAAAGGGAGGGAATCTCTTCTTTGGTGGTACATTCACTCAGGAGTCACATGGCAGGTGCGACCACACAGCCGGGTCGTTTATTTCTCACAAATGAACGCTCTTAGAATCATCCTGGTGCTAAATTATGTGGGCTGATCCGCTTAACGGTCTGACAGAAGGGGAATATTGATATTAATTGCATGCCAGGGCTTTAGCGCACCCCACCCCCAACCCGCTATTACATACACACAAACACACATCTCCCAATTTACCCATTTTTTTTATAATTGGCTGTAATTAACTCCATATAAAAAGGATAGTTTCTTTCATGTCTGAAACACAAATATGAAGAAATATTTTGTTTCACATATATACTCATTTGAAGTGTTAAGTTGAACGTTAAGGTCAGAAAGGTACATAGTTTGTCTTTAACATTATAAAATAATGGCAATAATTCAAAGTTGTATTTGGTTATGCGAAGATATGTCCTTTTTAAATCAAGTGTACTTTTCATTGCAATACCTGAGAACAAATTTCACAAAGTCAACAGAAAAAGCTAATAGCTAAGATGATCAGCATCTTAATAAAAGAGTGTTTTATATTCCCATTTTGAAGAAGCCTGAAGACGAAGTTAATGCAGCATATCAAACAGAAACTTAGTCCATTTAAATGTGTTCAGCAACGGCCTTGTAAAGCCTCTGTTCGCCTCATGTGGGGACTGTAAGAGATGCAACATTTGTCAGATGCATACGACTGACTTATCTTAGCCTGGCAACGTGGCTACATCACCGTAACTGTGGATTACAATATATTGCTGTAACTAAGGATGCTAGGCGTGATCTTTGACCTTTGCCACATTCAGTAGTAGGGACGGAGTTTGGTTGAAACAGAATGTAAACATGGATCCATCCTGCCTGGGGGATATTTTTCTGCACACTTTGCACCCACATTGCATGCCTGAGTATTGCTACTGACCATGTCCTTCCCTTTATGATCACAGTGTAGCGTCTTCTGGTGGATACTTCCAGCAAGATAATCCACTATGTCACAAAGCTCACATCATCTCCAACTGCTTTATTGAGCATGACAAGTTCACTGCACTCCAATGGTCGCCACAGTTACCAGATCTAAATCCAATAGAGCAGCTTTTGGATCTGATTTAACAGGAGACTCATCATGGATATGCAGCCAACAAATATGCCTCTATTGTGTCATCGTGGAGCAAAGTCTTCATCTTCATCTTCATCTACATGCCGCTTATCCGGGGTCGGGTCGCGGGGGCAGCAGCCTAAGCAGGGAAGCCCAGACTTCCCTCTCCCCAGGCACATTTGCCAACTCTGCGGGGGGGATCCTGAGGCGTTCCCAGACCAGCCAAGAGATATAATCCCTCCAGCGTGTCCTGGGTCTTCCCCGGGGTCTCCTCCCAGAGGGACGTGCCTGGAACACCTCACCACAGAGGCGTCCAGGAGGCATCCTGACCAGATGCCCGAGCCACCTCAACTGGTTCCTCTCGATGTGGAGGAGCAGCGGCTCTACTCTGAGCCCCTCCCGGATGACCGAGCTCCTCACCCTATCTCTAAGGGAGAGCCCGGCCACTCTGCGGAGGAAACTCATTTCAGCCGCCTGTATACGAGATCTCGTTCCTTCGGTCATGACCCACAGCTCATGACCATAGGTGGAGCAAAGTCCCTAAATAAAATGTTTAAAATCTGTGTGGAACATAAAGACACAGTCAAAGATGAGCCCAAAGTTCCTCGCAATAGTAAAAGACGTCAATGTGACATTGCTCCGGATAAAAATGCTCACACTGCTCACTAAAAGGAAAAAAATCAAGTTAATTATTTCAGTTTATAATGATTAAAATGAGGATGAATCATTGCAGATCAATGTTTTTTTTCAATTGCATTTCTCTGTTTCCCACTTTGTCTCGGTATTTACCAGTGTTAGTAGCTCAGTAGCTCAGCGGCAGATGTGGTGTCAGTATGCCTGGTTCCAAGTTACATAGTAACACATAAAGGAAAAGTAAAAAATGTATTCCTTTCCATGAGTCGGTTTAGCCTTCAAATTCAACAAAGCTAATGGTGATATCGAGTCTAATCTAATGTGAATGGCATGATCTTTCTGTTATCCCTAAAATAAACAACAGCTGAGGGGCTCAGGCAGCTGAAAAGAAAACAAAAAAAAGGTTAAACAAAGAAAAACTACTGATTACCTCTTTCAGCGGTTGGTGTCTTTATAGGCTAAAAACTGCTGCTTTGGTTGAGCGACCCAAGTTGTTCTATTTTCTGTTCGAGCTGCTAAACGCAGAGATCATTTCAGTGGAAGTGCCGAGGCTCATTAGACAAGACGATCATGCTTCTGCCTCAGAACAGCGACATTACCTGGTGCCTGATTTGGTTCAGATCACAGCCAGATGTGGGTTGTAATTATACTGTTGTTACACAGAGAGCACTCCTCATCAGCAACACCGCTACACTTCAGGTAACAGGAAACAGAAATATAACATTAAATCCACGTGTCAAACATCGCCTCCTGTATGGATTGTTTAGGACGGGATGATGTTTTGTTCCTGATCGGTTTCTGTGCTGAGGTGGGGTGTTTGATGCTGCCAATAATGGAGGACTTCACTTTATTTATATAACTTCATAGATTTTTTGCAGGTTAATGAAATTATAGGATGAAAATGTGTATTTTCTTTCATTTTATGAGCTTTGTGCTGCTGAACAACAAAATTGTCCTCAGAAATTCAAATCTTACTGCTTACTTATGAAATATTTAGAAACATATCTCACACACGTACACACACACACACACACACACAAAACAACATATAGCCACATTAATGATGACTTCCTCTCAGGTATGTGTGTGTGTGTGTGTGTGTGTGTGTGTGTGTGTGTTCCCAGCCTGAACTTTTAGGATAGAAGGGGGCCCCTAACCTGTGTGTGACATTGATCCCGTGACACTGGAGGTAAATGTTTTATCATATGTACAAGTGGGAAGCGTGGTGAACATGTAGTGGTCTCACGTGTTGTTCCATCTTCCTGGAAATGTATGCAGACAGATTAGTGTAAGTTCCAGTTGCCAAACAGCTGTACACTACATTTACAGCAGATTAAAGCTAATAACCAACAAGAAAAAAGCCAGGGTCCAAACAATGAACTGGTAAACCAGATACCCTCCCTGAACCATCATCTTATCATGGTGGAGGGGTTTGAGTGTCCCAGTGATCTTAGCAGCTATGTTGTCAGGAACATCATGTCCCTGGTAACAACTTTGCCAGAGGGATCAGGCAAAGTTTGGCTCAAAAGACCCCCATGATGAGAAAGATAGGATGCAGTTTTCCTTTGCCTGGACAGTGCTCACTTACAGACTCCATGGGACTCCATCTGGACTGGAGGTGGATCGCAGAGGCAAGAGCCTAGTGGCTGGGCTTTAAACCAATGAGGCCCAGTCGAGCTCAACCTGAAAGGCTAACATGTGGGTTCATCACTTGTGTATGGGACTGTCTTCAGGTGGGAGACAGGTCCTGACTGTCCAGAGTGAATGGAGTGTTTTAGAAGTGCTCCTGCGGAGGACTTAATCTTTTTGTTTGAGTACTTCACTGCTTTTGTGGTAAATGTTAGTGAGATGTGAGGAGCGGGGGGGGGGGGGGGGGGGGGGGGGGTGTTTTCCCATAGTTTGCTGCAACAGGAGACAAACTCTTCAGTCTGCTTCAGTGTCTATGAAGCATTAAAACATGTTTCGAAGCAAACCATCTTAAGCTCTTTCAATCTGAGTGTTTGTCCCAAAAACACACACTGGTTCAGATAAATCCTCCCATGATGCTTCAGTCAGAGCAGAGTTTCCAACACAGCAGGAAACATTTAAGTCTTTCAGACCTGAAGTCACACCTCAAACACTTGACTTTCTCTCTTCTGCCCATCTTCTCTCATCTCTTTGTCTTTTTTTTTTTTTTTTTTTAAGGGGAAAATCTCAGTTCTATAAACTCACCTTTTTTCCTGTGTCACTCCACCTTTGTTAATCCTTTTATCTCCATCCTCTTCTCTCCCTTCTTCATCTCCTCATACCACCATCTGTCCTTCCTTTCCTCCATCCTTTGCTGCTCTTAATCTTCATCTTTCTTCTTCCCATCCCTGTTTCATCTTATTGCCATGCTTGCCTTCCCTTTCATTCCTTTCTTTCGCCTCCCACCCATCTGTTTCCCTTCTTTTTCTTTCCTCTCTTCTCATCCTTTCATTCCTTTTCGTCTCCTCGTGTCCACCTGCCTGCTTCTCTCTTCATTCTTTTCCTTTATCAAACTCTCATGCAGTCTCCCTCCTTTCATCCCTTCTTCATCTGCCTTTTCCTCTCCTCCTTTGTGTTCCTCCTTCTTGCAGGAATCTCTGTGATGTTGCGGCACATCTGTTTGTTTGGCATTCCTGCCGCATGTCACACACCGACGGTGTGTGTGTTGTGTGTTTTAATGCAGCTCTGCACAAAGAGGAGAAGACAAAGAGGTGTGGTGTACAAAGTGACGAATCTGCGTCTTTCTTTCCCTTTCTGTATTCTTTTGTGAGCTGGAGGCCATCAGCCAATGACTTATCCCCTTCTTTGTTTGTTTGCGTGTGTGTTTTTAGGATTATCGACCCCGTGTGTACCACTAAGCGGAAGAGCGCAAGTTGTCAATAGAAGTTCAAGGACAAAAGATTCACTTTTCAGCCATTCAAACAGCAGCGTTGAAAGGAAAACTCTGGAGGGTGTGAAATCCTGTCAGGCTCTGTTTTGGCTGAATTTATTGAAAAGGGAACAAATGTGTGTTTGAACAGAGCAGATTTACAGACCTGAGCCCGGGCTTTGAGCAGCCGGCCCCACCTTGGCAGTAAAACCTGGTTTTATTTGTATCTTCTGAGAAAAAAGGATGTCAAATGCAGAGGCTGTAAACAATAAATGATCAGGTGGATGTGGTAGCTTTGGATTTCTGCTGCTAGTGTAAATGACTGCTTGATCATTTCAAAACTTCTGATTTGAGTTTGTCTCTTCACACACAGCTCCACCTGTTCAATTATTTCTTCACACAAATGTCTAATCAGTCATCCGTTAGTTCCACCGTGCTTCAGCAGCTGTGCTTGGGACCGCCAGGGGGCCCACAAGTACACTTGAAATAAAAAAAATAAATAAATAAATTAAAAAAAAAACTGCATGGTGCATGTACAGTTGAGCCCTCTATAATCGGAGGTTTACTATAAGAGGTAGAGGACAAGTAGAAAAAGGTTCAAGTTACTTTGTGATGGAAGATCACATGTTTATGTTTTCTGTTAGTTATAAAGACAGAGTGAGAATTTCACACAGAGACATGAATCTAAATATTTAAAAAACGCAAATTAACACCTTGCTACCCCAGTAAGGTAGCAGGACGTCAGAGGGTGCACAGAAATGAAAGACGCCAATGACAAGCAGGTCTGCACTGGTCCATGGGTGGAGCAGGACAATTCCCAGTGGCCTGAGCCTTAAGTGGCCTGACTGGCCTGCTTGTAGAAAAAAAAAAAAAAAGAAAAAGAAAGAATGTGATGTTCTACATCAGTGTGGCTGACTGACATCCACCCACAGACTAAACAGTATGTTCACGTCAGTTGTTGCTAATGGTCTAATGCCAACTGGTCAGTCTAATGACGTCAACACAGGAAGATGGGTGATGTGTCTTTCCCAAGGAGGCATCAATAGATTGACTGGAATAAAGTAGGAGTCAAGGTCGACCTTCAGTAAGTCACCTGTCCTGCCACATAAGCCAAGGCCAGTTAAAAAAACAAACAAACAAAAAAGAAACATTTGCTAAAACTGCTTTGATATTTCCTGAAAAAAAAAATAATGAAAGAAATAAAAATAAAATCATAATTTAAAAACTATTTGTATTTACATAGTTTATGTGAGTCTAATATTAAAATTTCGTAATTATCTGAAACATGTAAGTGAAAAATCTGCAAAATGACCGTGTAACTTCTGTGTTTCTACAGATAGTTAAAGCTATACTTGGTAATCCTGCTTAGAGACATTCTTTTTTTCTCCTCCCACTAAACAGCCGAGAAAGAGAAAAATCATTGATGGAAGAAGCTGCACATAAAAAAGCCTTGGATCACACAAGGAGCAAAACCAGACGGGGAGGAGCCATGACAATGTGCCACTTTCAAATCGTAACTCCCCAACATTACCTCCCCCATCTTTAATGAGATGTTGATGGCTAGGCAGTGGAATGTAGAAGCCAGTTAGTCCTTCCTGGTATATAAGAGTAGATGAATTGTTACCTGCCAGGTGTTCACCTGGAAAGGGAAGCATGTTTTTGACTGCAGCATGTATATGGTATACTTTGCCAACCAGACATTGTACACTGATTTTGTTCATGACACTTTATTGGTGAAAAATATGACTGAAAAAAAAAAAAAAGTAAGAACTGACAATCCTGGTCTTTATTCAGCATTTATAAGTTAAAAGGCACATAAAGCTTTTCATATTGGAGTAGAGCATCTCAGTGGTTTGACATTACAAAACCACCTTGATGCTGTGGTTCTCGGAGGAGTTCTGCTGTAACATCAACGCAGATGGTGACAGCTTGAACTGTCATACCACCTTTTTTAAGATATCAGTCAATTGAAACAGTTGAGTTGAGGATAAATAGATCTCAAGTTGGATGGAATCTGATACCCACCACAGAAATGTGTCAACCCAAACCTTCTTCTTTTTTCTATTTTCTGTCCCATTTAACTAAAACATACAGAACAAAATAAGATGCATCATATTTTCTTTGCATGCATTTTAAACTATTTACACTATCTGGCAACTAGTTAAACATCATGTTGACAGTTTGTGCGTCTGCCCTGCTCTTATTCTCCTCATCCCCGGCCATTCAAATGAGCTCTACAATAAACAGAGTAACAGTAAACCCCAGGGACTAAACAAACAAACAAGAAACAGCAAATCAACAAAGTAGCTAATTATGAGGATCTGCATTGCTGCTGGTGATCATTAGTCAGGGGATATCATGCAAACGACTGTGGCCTGAAACACAGGAAGGAAATTCTGGAGTCAGGGCTTTAATAATGCAGGCCGTCGGGCCTGGAAGCGGACCTCCAGGACTGATGGACCACATTTGTTTACGTCTTATTCGCTTCATTTGAATAGTTGATATATAAATAAAAGTTGTTTTGAAATTTAGATTTGAAGTAAAGCTGACATGAAGATGAAACTAAAACTTTAAAAACATTCAAGAAGATTTCCATGACGATGGGATGCAGAAAGAAACTCTCAGATGTAACGAGGCAGATATATCCTGATCCAGGTAGATGATTTCTGCTTTAAATTAAACAGTGAAACAGATTTATCAATGTTTCAGGGTTTGATCTGAAGGCAGAGTTGCTAAAGACACTCCATATTTCTTTATCTACATTCATAACGCAGGGAAAAGTGACCAAAATCCAACTTTTCTGTCCACATGTGAGCCAACAGCACAGTACAGTCCGTCTAAAATCCAGTGTGTGTCTGATTGTTTTTCACCCTGAATTTCATCCGACTTTTGCATCTCTGAGGTGGGACAGGCATGATTCTGAGCCAGGGGAGACAGAGAGAGCAGCGGATCAAACAGTAGTCTATCATGAGTTTTTCAGCTCTGATTGCACATCTTTATACACATGCTCGTCCAGATGTGGCGTCCATATTTACTTTCATAAACACAGCGTGCTGTGTGTGATGTCACGCCGCCTTCTGCACATACGCATCACTTCAGAACTAGTATTACTAATGACAGTAGTAGCATTGTTGGTGCTATTGTTGATGGTGATATCAAAACTAATATTATTACCGATAATTACATAGATAATTGCTATGTGTACCTACACGTTACACAGTAATGACTTCATGCATATGATGTCATCGCTATGGCCGGCCAGAATCCATGAAGATTTAAATCTTTTTGTTCATCTGTCCTAATTATTTTTCTTTTTTTTTTTAACATTTTGTTTATTCTGTGCTTTTTCAATCGACATATCTTCACTGTGGTCGCATTTTTGAAATAAAAATAAAAAACAAACTCCTTTAGTTTCTGCTGTTCTTGTCAGACTCTGTTGAACTTCACAGTCTTCTTTCCTGCCTGCTGAGTTCCGTCTTCCTGAGCTGATTCAGGATCATTTTGTGTCTGGATCAGTGTGCAAGATCTGAAATATGATAAATAGATTTTACAGGATGATTTTCACTGGGATTTAAATAATGAATTCATGTCTGCAGGACATGGAAGGAGAAAAGAAACATGTTTATGGGTACGGGGGATCAGCTGTTGTTGAAGGGCTACATTTTGTCCCCAGGTCATAATTTATATCCTGTGCTCCTTACTATGCTGTGTTAAAGTGTTGCTCCAGCCATTGTTTGTTTACAAATCATTTTCAAGCAGCCCAACCCCAGCCACCCTGACAAAGAAACGCATTTTGGAAGCCTGTATTCAATCAGTCTCGTTCATTTGGTCACTACCAACAGCTTGTGACAGTGGGTCACGTTGGCCGGGTAGGAACGTAGTTCTTCCGGTCAGTTGAGAGCTTCACCGGCTCTTTTTCAACGATGGCAGACAGATACAGAGTCTGCATCCCTGCAGACACCACAGCCTGATCACGCCAACAGGACCGTGTTGTCTGCAAAAAGCAGAGAGCCAATTCTGAGTCCTCCAGACCAGGTCTAAAGACTGCTTAATGGACCTGGCTCATAATTTAGATTCTTTTATAAACATTTCTGTTGGTGCAGGGCAGCGTGATCTGATGAGGACAAACACTACGAGGTGATCTGGAAACATCATTACACTCCTGCCGATCAATAAAGAATTGTCTGAGTAGCTGAAATATTAAAAATAAAGACAAAGTTTAAGATTTTAACGCACATTTAAAGAAATAACAGAATGCAACACCATTTCATTTAAGACATGATGCTCCTTAACCTGCAGAGCCTCTATGTTTCCTTCTTCTCATCATGTTCACGCTCTTTCCAACTATCAGAGAGCATCACAAGTAAGTTTCTGGGAGCCGTCTGCCCCTTTGCACTCTGCTCTCCTCCTGTGTAATTGCTCCTCTGCTGCTCTGTCGTCTGAAGTCTACCTGTAGAGGACTCCCGGCAGGTCAGACTGGGTCTTTATGAATCATTAGTGCTGCACTGAGGTCTCCTTTTCTGATGCCTTTATCCCACCCACACAAGCAGAACACACACACACACACAATTCAGGTTATTTGAAATCAAACCTCAGCTGCATTATAATTCCACTCTGTGACATCAGAGACTCAGATGTTTAATCCTTAAACCTGAACAATCTTTACAACCCGGATGATGATGTCAAGTTGAAGTTTATTTAAGTCAACAGAGGAAAAACGTTTAATGCGAACGATAAATGATTTGTGTTTGCACTTTCTCTACACAGCGAATGCCATGTTTCATGCTGGGGTTACATAAAAACACACCAACAAGACGCAAATGTTGACTCAGTCAAAGATTTAGGCGATTCACTCAGCTGTGGTAAATCAGCAGGAAACTGGACAAACTCTGAGCTCATCGATCTATCAGGCTTTCATTTAGCATATTCATACACTTTTTAAACTTAATATTTTACTGAAAAAGACGCAAAAAAAATGTTCTCTCTCTCTCTCTCTTACTTACATAAATACACACACATACACTCTCTGAAACATGCCACCACACAGAAATCTTCTGATTTGAGCCCAAATGAACCAAACAAGTACTATCAATGTGGTAAAATGAATAAATAAATGTCTGTAAAGAATTTAACACATCAAAAATGTACAAAACTAAAAATTACATAAATAAATAAATAAAATAAATAAAAGTAAAATACTAACATGAATAAATGACACTATTATTTTTTACTGGGACTTTGAATGTTTAAGAATCAGGACTGGAACCATCTTGGTAGAAAATATGCCTGATGATTTGGCAAATAACTAATTTTAAATTTAATCTTCAGAAGCTTCACTATAAAAAAGCTATCTCCATTTGTTTTGATATTGAGGGTGGGGAGAGCAAAATAAACAGGGGGGCTTCATGGGAAAATGGTGTCTACAATTAAATGCCTCATAAAAGCATTAAGTAAATATGATTAAGGAATAATACATTGAATAACAAATGAACAAAGAGAAAATCATCAGGTTTTGAACTGTTTTCTATTTTCCTTGTTAATTTATGCGTGTACCACTGTAAAATCATGATGGAGTCTGACTGACCTATACCTGACTGTGTTTCATTACTCTGGTGTTTTTCTGAATGAACTGGTAAATTTAGCATTACTGCTGCTTTAGGACTTGAATTTACTGTACAGGCACAAAAAAATCTAATCATTAAATATAATGAAAAAACGTTAACCCCACTTTCTTCTCTATTATTTTCTTCTCCTTATTTCCATTTTGAGCACTTCGGATCTTCAGCATCGCATCACCTCATTTCCTTGACAACGTAATCTGATAGTTGAGTCCTTAATGAGCCAGAAGACTTATTATGGTCTTGGCTCACCCTTCACACCAGTTTACACTCATTCTGACCTTGTGAAGGCACATTCGGAGAGGAAAACACATCAGTGTGTCAGGGGCATTTGCCCCAAAATGATCTTGAGGCAGAGATCATTACCAATGTTACATCAGCGTCATGATTTTTAAACATTTCTGTAGAGTTTAAACACGTCATCAGACCACTTTCAGGACCATTCAGAGCTGATGGAGAACAGTGGAATAACTGGTGCTGAAACATCAATCATCCTCCAGTGTTATAATTGCTTGTGATTCTGACAATTGTTGATTTTATCCCCCTGCGGGGGGACCATGAGTCACCCTATGATGAGTTTCGGTACAGGTGTAGTATCTCCTAACCCTAACTGCCCTTGAAGGGGGAGTGTGGACATGTGTGCCCAGTCCTGTTATGTTATATGTCTGTTGTCTGTTTATTCTTGAACGGATTGTACTGGAGGACGCTTTGTAGAGGCTCAATGATAAAAGAATGCATTCAGATTCTACTGATTCTGATATGAAGCCAATGATGGTATATGTTCCCTCCTTGCCTGTGATGAATTTGTATTGCCAGTGATGTGAGGAGTTGTGAAGAGGGTCTGAATACAGACGCATACATGACATGTTATCAACTAGCATGGCACAGTGGGTACATTTTTCTGGAAGCTGACAAAGTCCTAGGCTTAATACTTACCAATTAGTATTATACATTTCCTTGCCTGTAGTGTTCACATTCTTAAACATGTCAGAGGTTTGGACATTGTACAGACTGGTTTGCTCCATCACTTACTTGATGATCTCTGTAAGAAACCTCCTGAAGTACCGCAGGGGGAGTGGGATGATTGTATGGAGGTGTGACTCTCTCCCCTTTGAAGGTGCAGTCAGGGGCCTCAAAAGGTTAATTTCTCTTTGACATGTTTATTTCTTGAGATGATGGTTGAGGTACTCCTCTTGATTGAAACACTTCTTCTAACTCACAATAAGACTCACTTGACTCTTGATTCAAATGAAACTGGATCTTCTACTTGATAGGCTTCATCTGAGCTGGTACCACCAAATTCCTCAATCTCAATTTTGTCTCATCTGAATCATGTCCAGAATCAACTGGCTGTGCTTATTCTGATCCCAAATTATTTGTTATTTATCTAGAGAGAAAATGTAAATGTGTAAATGTGGTAAATGTTCATGCCTTGCAGCCGATGTCATGATGTTGTCCTAGACCAACTGCCATGTTGTTAGCAGCTAGCTACTTGGTGCCTAACAGGTCTAATTGCCACCCATGAAAAAACTATTTAAGTGATTATAGTTTAATAAAGCAACAAAATATATTATATACAACTAAATATAACTGAATCAGTCAAGTAAACTGATCAGAATGGACTGTATAATTTAGCATAAAAAAAGCTAGCTTAAAATGAGCTGGCTAGCTGTTTTTTCCTCATGCAACTTTCAGCCAGGTTCAGCTAGTTGGTCTGGAAACACACAATCACCGCACTGGTCACATGATGTAGCTTAATGGCACTGCTGGTGTCATTCCTGGACTTCTTGAGTAAAATATCAAGGATTTATGATAAACATGTAACCATCTAGACCATTAATAGGGAATGATAACAGGGTCACTATGGGTCCTTATGAGCTAGAGTCCATGTAAAAATGTCCACTGGAATGCTAGATCAGATTGAATTTTTAAGATGCAGGATTTGTTATTGCATCATTTTACTTGCATGTATGGCCTACAAATAATATGCAAAAAAAAAAAAAAAAAAAAAAAAAAAAAAAGTATAACACTGCATTTTCTGTAAATTTCCCCTAAAAGATGAAAATCTCTTTGTGAGTGAATATAAACTCCCTGATGAGTGAAGAATTGATTAGGAACACATGAACACCAACTTCCCTTGGCTCCTGCATGTATTAGCTGAGATGAGGTATTAGATAGGTAACATACAACACTGGGAACAGGTATCACCATCTGTATAGCTTTGTTGCCAACATGTGCACGCTGCAAAAACTTAAATCTAAGTAAAATTAAAAATCTTAAATTGAGTACACGTATGCTTATTTTTTTAAAGGTAAGCTAATTCTTAGTTTTTATGCCAGAGAATTCCTCTTGTTTTAAGAGTATTTTTACTTGTTTTGGGAAGTCTTCACAAGCCAAATTTTCTTGTTCTTTTGGCAGATAATTTATCTTGTTTTAAGCAACATTGACCTATTTTTGTATATTTTTTTCCTGTTTTTAAGGCTGAGTTTTTGCAGTGCATGTGTTTGTGTGTCAAATATTTTACAGTAAAGAAAATGAAAATATTGAAGATGATTTTGTTGCCAGAATTATAAGATTTCACTAAACCATCTGTCACTACACCATTAACGACAGACAGGGTTTAAATTACATCGCAGGTGGTAGGGTAGCAATATGTTAAATAGCGCACCCCACTTCCTAAGTCATGTGTACACACATGTATAATAGTGTACAGAAGTGACAGAAAGAATAAACTAAAAAACAAACAAACAAAAAAAAAAAACAAGGCAATTTAAAACATGGTGTTTGCAAGCTAACAGTTCCACACATTTATTAATATGGATGTGATTAGAAGCAAAAATAGTCTGATTACTCCTCCATGTAGAGCGAGTATTACACCTCCTGTAGAGTTATAAGACTGATATTTGTTTCAAATTTTAAGGTTTAAATGATTTTTAGTCTTTTAAAATCCCTTTTTGAACTTTAAATACATTCTGTTGTAGTTTTAATCAAGAGCTAATGGTCAGTTGGGATGGTGTGTGAGCAGAGATGAAGTTTAGCAGTGATGTGCTGCATTATCGAAGGAGAGCAAAGATGGAGACAGCCAACAGGACAAAGCCATTTATATAGAAATACAGTCAGCCAGTGAGAAAACCACACTGAAAAGATGAATGTGTTACACAGCTCCTTCATGTCTTGAGGGAGCCATGAATCTCCTCATCCAGCTGTTCCATATTTTCTCTGCTCCATTTGCAGTGGGTGGACATCCGTGGTGAACAGCCTCGAGTATCTCACCACCTAAAGGTGACATCTGGGTTTGAAAAGAGGAGGTCTGGTGAGAAGAGATGCGAGAGGCACACAGATTACACTTCACGGCTCAATGAGAACTTGTCACACATTTTAGTGCCGATTTATTCGAAGAGTCCGATGGGTAGGTGTAAAAGTGTGTGAAGGAGTGTGTGCATTTTAACAGCTATGTGAAACAGACCTCTGACCTTAAGTCTGTGGTAAAACAAAAAGAAAAATAAAGAAAGAAAACAAAACTTATTTTCACAGAAATATCTCCAGAGAAGAGATGGATCTATCGATACACTGTAGTCGGTACTTGATGTCAATGAGTCAAAACTGCAGATTTGATACTTTTCTGCCTGTATAAATGCAATTCTGCTGATATAAGACATAATTTATTTTCACTTCTTAGGCTCTTTGGCAATAAAATTCCATGCTGAGCAGCAACAGTGTATTCTTTATATGTCACATGATTATGACAGCCTTTCAGATGTCAAGATGCTTCTGCTGCTAATAATGATTTAAAGATTTTTTTACTGTAATGTTTTCTTATATTTTTAGCACTTATTTTAATACTTACTTTCTTGGTCTTGTTTTTGTTATTTTCCATTTAATAACGGTAAATAATTTTATATGAATCTGTAGTTTATTTTATACATTTTCAAATATTTAAATCTTAACCTTAATATATATTTTTAACAATACTCATTCATTCACAATCTTAACAGCTTAGTCCGATGAAAGGTTACAGGGAAGCTGGAGATTATCCCAGCAGTCTTTGGGAAAAATGCAGGGTACACAGCTAACCAGTCCATCGAAGGGCCACACAGAGACAAACAACCATTCACGCACACACTCACTCCTATGGGCATTTTAGAGTAACCAATTAACTTAACATGCATGTCTTTGGATGGTGGGAGGAAGCTGGAGTACCCGGACAGAACTCACGCATACACGGAGAGAACATGCAAACTGCAAACAGAAAGGCCGCTGCCCAAACCTCACCCCAGCCAAGGATCGAACCAGCAACCTTCTTGCTGTGAGGCCACGGTGCTAATCATAAGTATAATTTCCTATTTTTTCAAAAGCATTTCTTTCAAGAGTTGATGCTCTTGACTTTTATTTATATTCCACATTGCAGTAAAGTCATTATTGCATTGTTGCATATCTTCTATAAGTCTGTTGTGGAGAGTGCAGTTAGCTTTGCAGCCATCTGCTGGGGTAGTAGCATCAGAACCAGAGACTTGAAGAGAATCAACAAACTGATCAAGAAAGCTGGTCCTGTGCTTGGAGTAACTCTGGAGCCGCTGGAGCTGATTGTCCAAAGAAGAATGCTGCACAAGCTGATGAAGATGATGGATGATTCTTCACACCCTCTCCACAACACAGTGATGAAACAACAAAGTGTGTTCAGTGAGGCTTCTTCGGGTCCAATGTAAGACTGAAAGATAGAGAAGATCATTCCTGCCAGCAGCCATCAGCCTCCGGAACAAGATCTCCTCAAGTTAATTATTATATACAACAATATTGAATTTCCCTTTTGGGGATTAATAAAGTATTTTTCATTTAATTTAATTTCAAACTGTACAAATGTGATTTGTCCTTGAAGGGGTAAGAGTTATCAGTATCAATAAAAAAAAAAAGTGCTATACAAATAATGGTATGAAAGAAACTGGGAAATTTTTGTTTTTGCCAAATCCTACTCCACAACTTCTGAATCTGATTAAACTATGGATTGAATATTTGATGACTTTTTAGACTTCATAGATTTTATTTTTTTAAATTGTATTTTCCATTTTATCATGCTGCCTTCCCTTTTAGCCTTTGGGAATGTTCACTTCTGAGAGACTGTCTCTAAGATGCTCTTTTTGAACCTAATCATGACGCTGACCTACTGTTAATTAACCTGATTAGGTGCAACATGTTCCTGCAGAGGTTTCTGTTTAAAACCATGTGCAACCTGCATCATAGCCTTTCAGTTGCCCATTCTGAAGGGCCATCAAAACCCTAGCTAGTTTTGACAAAATAAGAAAAAAAAAGACCTTAAAGGCAGAGACCAACTGAGAGCTAATTTCCACAGTGTTGGGTATGTTAACGAAATAAACAAAATCAAATCACACAAACACGTTACTTAACATTTTATAAGAAGCCTAAACAACCAGTCAAGTTTTAGTTCAAATTCATCCTTTGGTTTGCTGGTTCTTGAACATCTCATCAGACTTTCGAACACTTGAACTTCACATCAATCAGCTCATCTTAGAACTTGGTTCTGAAACCATTTTCACTACATGAAGGAAAATTTAGCTCAGCAGATGTTCCATCTCAGAAACCAAACCGACAGATGGGAAACCCTCAGTTCCCAGAGGTCAGTTTTTATGAATATATTTAATTATGAACCTGTTAAAAATAAATGCAATGGCTTTTAAAGAAGAGATAAAGATATAAATGAAAAGTCGTCCTTTGTTGGACAACTTTCCATCAACATCAAGATGTTGGAGATTTGGTCCTAAAGGCTGGTAAGCCATCACATTCCATTAAAACCTACAGCTTCCCAAAAGAAAATGCTGGTTCAGAACCAACTTTTCTTTGAGTGTAAATGTGCCGCCGGTTCAAGATCAGGTTCAGGAAGCGACTGCAGAGCTATGTGAAGCTTTAACAGCTGAAATGGAGAGATCGTCAACTATGGCGTCCACTTACTTACTCATCTAGTTTTTGGGCTAACTCACTTTCAGCTACATCGCAGCACAAAATAAATCGTAATTCTTCACTTTAACATGAAAAAAAATCCAGAGTTGAAAGGCTCATTCAGTTTTGATTCAGTTGGACTCTGGATTGGATAAACACAAAGCTTAAAAGACCTCCACTTCCATCCGGTCTGCAGGGATCCACAAGGTTTAACATCTTTCCGCTAAGCTGCAGAGGTCGACTTCTGGTGAATGTGTGCGTGTAAAATCTGTTTGTGTGTAAACACCTGTGTTTGCATGTTTGTGTGTGTACTCCCCATGTAACTGACCCTGTGTAAGATGGATGTTCGGTGCTGAAGAGCATTTTTCCTCTCCAAGGGGGGGAGACCTTACGTATAATAACCCGGAGCTCTCTCCATCACTCTGAGACGAATGTCTCTGCATGGAGTTGCCTTTTCTTTCAGCTTTTTAAGGTCATCTCTTGAGTTCATCATGAGTTTTGATTGAATATACTGCCATGTGTTGATTTCAAGCACCAGATCAATTGGCAGCGATGCATTCAGGTGCAGTTTTAGAAGTTTTTCTTTTTTCTTTTTTCCATAGATGGTCGATGTTTTTCATGGGCCATTGACGCAAACTTTGACTTGACTTATCTTCTCGTGGGAAAAAAGAAAAACCCAAGTATAAACAATTTAAAGAAATCTGACTGCAGAATATTTATCAATTGCATTCATATAATCTGGTTCATACCTCTCCAAAGAAATGTAACTAACGGAAATTCTGATTGTTAACTTTAACGATTAAATGGAATATTCTTCATTCACCTTAGAACAGTGCATTTCACCCATTTTTGAGCCCATGCCTACCTATCTTATATCCAGAGTCCCCATTGCCCCACCCCCACCGCCTTTCATTAAAATATTGAGTAAGATTATTGTCACATTCATGCCGGACTTGTCTTCAAATTAAAATCTTTTTGTGACTGTTAATTTTATTTATTTTGCGTTGTTGTTGACATAATTTAAACGCAGCCCTCATCAGACTCCAGTCTGCATCCCAGAAGTGACATTACATCCACACAGTGCTCCGTTCACATAAGTGAATATGATGCTAAATGTATCAGCAGGTTGAATATGCCTGAAAGACGCAGACATAATCTAATAAGGATTATTTTATTTGTACCAATACAGCAATTGATATGTGAATAGGGGGGTTAATTAAACACTTTCTCTTCAGTTTTGCACAATAATATGGTGGGGACTCAAACACAAGTCACATGTAAACCAAGCGGCAACCTCCGGCAGTTAAAAGTGAATGACATAGTGACTGTGTGGAAGTGCCAAAAATTGCTGGTCACCACTCATCTGCTAGGAGCTCGGAAACAGAGCAAATACCCATAGACTCCCATTATTAAAAGGCCAACTTCACAGCAGAAATAAACACATTTACAGCCTGGTACAGAAATCCTTTTTAGGTTTAATAGGTCAGGTTTACCTTCGTGACAACTGTGGGGGGAGTGAATTTTTTTCTAACTCCCCTGTTTAAAAGTAATTGAATCTTTTATCTTTAGGGGCATGTCTTTTTGATTGACAGGTACCCGATATCCCGCTTCAAGTGAGAGACACGTAGAACATCAGCGGTTTTTAGCATGTTACCAGCATGACTTAGCATTAGCCCGCTCACGTCCAATAGCTAGTTAGCTTATTTTAGCTCCGGGTACGCTCGGTTTGCTCTTAGCTCCAGGCAGCTCGGAGTTTGCTCAATGTCAATCATCCACCCCCCTTTCAGCTCTACCTCTTTGCTCATTTTACATTTTCACATTTTGTATTCTGGGAGAGACAACACACGACACTGCAAAGATGGCAATGTTAGGCCACGCCCACCGAGCTTCAATTCAGCTCTTCAGAAAATCAAAAAGACGGCTGTACTGTTGCACAAGAAAGAAAACACAGGAAACATGTCTGAAGCAATGTGAACAGTGAATGCTGCAAGTTTGTAACCCGGATTACTTGAATGTAGAATGTAAATTAATGGCACTCTAAGCGACTTGCTAATCAACGTATTAATTGTTATATATTTATCCGGGGTGGGCAACTAGAGGTGGGACTATAATTTTCTGACCAACTGGATGGGCAAAATTACCTCTTCTTAGCTAAAATCAGTTTTTTCCAACTACATTTTATTTATTTCATTGTATTTATTTATAAATTATATTCAAATACAAACAGTAAAAAATGTTATTTGTACACAGTGTGTGTGTGTTATATTTTTAATATTGTGTGGGCTCTACTGTCCTTTGTTGTTCAGCAGTAGATGAGAAAGTGGGTCAGGGAGGTGTGAGAACTGAACTTTACACCTGGTAAACTAAACACCTACATGAGCATTCAACTTTAACCAAACAGTTATTTCCCTTGTCTTCATTTTCACTGTCAACATTACTTTGCTGGTGTAGTAACCATGTGCTACTCTGTTCTGCTGCCTCCATGATCTGTTAAACCTCTGACAGAAGCAGCTGTTAAACTTTCTGCCTCCAAACCAGCTCAGGAAGCTAAGAGGAGGAAAAGCAGCAGCTAGCTACGGGGTAAACTTCCTTCACTTCACCCAGCAGCAGTGAAACAGACACAGGTCTCTGCTGGAACTAGATAAGCTACGTGGTTTTTACAGCTAACGCTTGTAGAAAAACATTCACCACTAAATAAACAAGCAGTTGCTCATAGCTAACTTCCTCTGCTCCCAACGCAGCTAACGTGCTCTCTCCTCTCTCTAACTTGACCATGCAGTTCTGTTAACACAGCGCTGTAGACAGCACTGTGTCTGCGCATTGACAGAGAACTCCTGCAATAATTTTTTAGCAATATAATCTTGAGAAAGATTTTGTCCAGTTGCCAACCACTGTCTCATATAGACTAATCATTAAAAGTGAACACCCCCCATGAACACTTCAACGGCCCCCTTTTTAAAATATTGCTCCCGGCGCCCCCTGAAGGTCTCAGAACGCTTCCTGGGGAGCGGTACCAGCCTTGTGGAGAAGCACTACCCTTGAACAAAATTGTAATGCTATTCTTTTATGTTTTTTCTACTACATGCAGTCAAATAAAAAAACAACAAAAACAAACTTCCAGACGAGTGGAGATAGCAGTTAGATGTTGCTTTTGCAGAATGAGCTTCATCAAATAATAAACCGTTTCATCTGGGTAGAAAAAAGTTCTTACCAGGTTTCTGCTGCTCATTGAGCTTTGTGACTGTTTATCACAGCGTGATTAATAAGACGCTGATGTGATTCATGTGCAGCAGCCATCCAAGTCGCCGCGTATCGATCACAGCGAGCTGCTGGGAAACGGAGACGCAGCAGCCGAGACACCAGTTCCCACAACTATAAATAAACCATTAACATTTCCATATGCTGCTTTTCCTCGGCCCCAGAATGAATTGTTGAAATGATTTTGAGCCAGATGTGTTCAATTAAGAGTTGATTACAAAATCATTCAGCTGTTTAAAAAAAAAATGGCTCCCTCAGAAATTTTTTTTACAAAAGAGCAGAATGAAGACAGACTTGAAGCACAAAACAACGTGCATTTCTTAACAACACCTCGAGGCCACCGCAGATGAAAGACTTGACAACTGAAAAGAGAAAAGAGACAAAAATTCATGTTCAGGCAGGATGAGAAGGAAAAACAACAGAGATGGAACCAATAATGTCCCTTTAAGTCTCATCAAGCTGACAAAGACTTTAATAAACCCTGTGTTTGTGTTGCTCCTGGCGGCAGAAGGTGACAGTGATTAGTTTTGTTTCTTTTAAATTTCAGTAGAAACAAAAGTCAAAGCAGGATGACGCAGATGTTCAACTGCTTCTTGACGTAAATATCTAATCAGCCAATTACATAGCAGCCACACGATGCATAAATATTGTAAAGACAACATTTAATTTGGCTTACCATTTCAGATTTCTTAATATAGCATATTTAAAAGCAGCCTCTGCTGACCAAAGTGCTTCACAAAATGGAAAATATGGACAAAATCATTACAAATATGATAAAAGTAGAAAAATAAAATATGTTAAAACAATATAACCCTACTACAAAAATAGCAATAAAATAAAATGCAAGTAAAAATAATCAAAAATACAAAGTATGAGACAGTATAAAATGGTACAATAAGGCAAAGTGTTCCCTGAAAGAGTTAGTTTAAAGGCAAGGCCAAAAGAAACATGTTACTTGATGAGTTTTCAGTATGGACGTTAATTGAACCACATACTGAGAAACTTTAGTTAAAAAAAAGAGCATCAGAATAAGCACAGAGGGGATTTAAGTGACTTTGAACGTGGCATGCTTATTGTACAGGTTTCCAAAGAATAATCTGAAAAGACAAACGATCCAGTAAACAGCTGTTTTCTGGCCCAAAACATGTGATCATCATGTGACTGGTTGGTTAGGTATGTGCATTGATTTGTACTGGAATGAGTGGACTTAATAAAGTGGATCATAAGTCTTAATTTTAGGGCTAAAAGGAAATAAAGGAGCAGATTTGACAACACAAGTTAAGATTTAAACATCCGCGTGCGGTGACTTCACTTT